>NW_006408602.1:9239674-9248042 GCF_000296735.1 Chrysochloris asiatica | reverse complement strand
AAATATATATAAAACAATATATATTTGACCTTTGAATTTCAGTCAAAACTATTGTCTTAGTTTTCTAACAAAAAGACATTTATTATCTTGCAGTTTAGGAGCCTAGAAGTTCAAATTCAGAGCACCATCTGTAGGGTATTGCTTTCTCTCTCTGTTGACTCTGTTCTTCAATGTTTATCAGGAAAAAAAAGAAAATGTTCCTAACATTATCAGTATCGTAAGGCTGTCAATATTCTGAGATGTGGTTCGATTACTTTTAAATACATTAGTAATATATTAATAAATATTAATAAACTGTACATACCACCTGATTTTTAATATTAGATATACCTTATGACTTGCACAATGCATTTCTTCAGAAATGACATTGGCGGAACAGTAGCTGACTTTCTCAAAGCCAACAAAACAGGATGTTGTTCAACACTTGAACCATGTGGTGAAGCTGGAAGAAAACGTCCAATATACTGCTCAGTAACACTGCTAAGCAATTGATTCAAATAGGTATTTGGATTTTGAGACTGACAACATATGATACACATGCCCTACAAGAGAACAAAAAAACACAAGGAAATAAATATTAAAAGGGAGAGTTTTTAAAAATAAACAATATCTAAGAAGCTTACCAACATAGTCTCCAGCATTCATATCCATGTCAGAATTTATAAGTTATCTCAATCAACATATATCTCAATCAACAAGGATACTTCATCAATGGATAGGAAAATGCTTATATGAATCTAAGGGAGTGCTGAGCTTGGGTAATATACAAATGTTATGGAATCTAACCAAGCATTCATTCCCAGAGGATGGGAGCAGGAGTGAGTACATATATAGCAAGAAAACAAAGCACACTTCCTTTTTCCTTCATATCCAGAAATCTTGTTTATCACATTTGTAAATTATACATACATGTGTAATTATAACATTAAAAAATATATTTTTAAAAGTTAGCTTTTTAGATAGAATACTGGTTACTTTGTCTGAATAAGAAGACTACATAATGTATGCCAACATAATATATGTTAAGAAATGTGATGATTAAAAAAAAATAACAAAGGGAGAAAAAGAATACAATAATTTATTCAGAAGTTTTTATATGCCAGTCACTAGGTCATGTACTTTTTATTAATTATTTCAACTTCTAAAAAAATCCCATCAAGTTCATACTATTGCATGACCATTTTACAGCTGGAGAAACTGAGGATTAGAGGATCTAAGAGCTTCCTCAATGTCACTCAAAGTCACAGTGTTTTCTTGCATGACTACATATTTAATTTCTCCTGCTTATATTCCATTATGGTATTTAACATTTAAATGATTAAATGCCTTGAAAAAAAAAATGTTTTTCAACCAATATTGCTAAAATCCCATATTCTTAAATACATATAATTATTTATATTTTGGTACTTTGTGATTCACAGTTATCCCAGAGAAATAATTAACATGGTTTGTTACCCATCCATTTTAAATATCTCCCCAAAAGAAAATTTGAAAGTTTACTTTTAATGAAAAGTAGTATAAAGCTTGCAACACTAGCAATAAAGACAGCAAAACTTCAGGGGGGGAATAATAATGGATTCCTGCCTCCCTAAATCTATTTCTTTTTTTGCTGTTTAGAAATAGCACATTAAATCAATGAAAGATGACATAATTAATGGATACTTTCGGAAAATTCTCAAGAGGAAAGTTGGTTACCTTGAAGAAACTAAAGATATAGCTACAAATCAATTCTGCCAATAGGATCATTCATCCAATTTTTTAAAGTACTGTTTTTGAAGTCTATAAGAATTCCTACTAAATGGGTTGTATGAGCTTACCAGGGTCACGTGGAACAAACACTTCAGAATTTCCTATTGCCCACAATACCCGCCCCTCCAGACATCCCGCTCTTTAGGATTATTAGCCCTGGCTATGCTGGGCATGCCTCCCTCTTCATCTTTCTGAAAATAGACATATTAAACTTGATTTTAAAGGCTACTGTTGTTGTGTGACGTTGAATTGGTTCCCATTCAAAACAACCCTGTATAGGGTTTCCAAGAGCAGCTGGTGGGTTTGAACTGTCAACTTTGTGGTTCTCAGTCCAGTGTTTATCTTATAGCGCCACACCAAGGCTCTTTAAGGTAGCTAGGAATACAAAATTCAAGTGTGAATTTCTCAAAAAAATCTTCAAATTCTGCTGAAAAAAAAATAAATGCATTTGTGAATGAGACTACTCACTACCTTATCAAAATCCATTCTTCCTCAGCTTCCCTTGCTGAATCTCAAGTTGTTACTAAGTGCCGCAGAGTTGAGTCTAACTCATAGCAACCCTGCACAGGGTTTGAGGAGCATCTGGTGTGTATGAACCACCAACTTTGCAATTAGCAGCCCAGTGCTTACCCTATAGTGCCACACCAGGTTTCTAAACCTCAAGTTAGAAAGTACGTAGCTTCAGTATCATACACTAATGAATAAAAAAAAAAGTACATCTCCAGCTTCCTTCTTTCTGTCTATTAGATGTAGTTACCTAGGTATTCTATACCACCTCAAAGTGTTCAAGCATCAATTCTTACTTTCATGTCTGTACCTCTAGAAATTTTCATTTCCATTTGTAGTACTACTAAAAGCAAAAAACCTATCGTGGTCAAGTAAGATTCAACTCTTAGTGACCCTGAGGGATCTCGCTGAACAGTCCCACAGAGTTTTCAAGACTGTCAATCTTTGCAGAAGCAGACCTGATAGCTCTTTCTCTTGTCAGTGGTTGGTGGGTTCATACTACCAAATTTTCAGTTGGCAGCCAAGCGCTTTACCAACAAGCTACCAAGTTCCCTATCTACATGTCAACTACTCTGACATCTACGAAGTGTTTCATGTCTTTCTGTTCCTCCAGAATACTCACCCAGCTAG
Organism: Chrysochloris asiatica; assembly: GCF_000296735.1. NCBI lineage: Eukaryota > Metazoa > Chordata > Mammalia > Afrosoricida > Chrysochloridae > Chrysochloris > Chrysochloris asiatica. The sequence continues at coordinate 9,245,156 of NW_006408602.1, read as the reverse complement.
TACTTTTGTTTAGAACTCCTGAACCTGCTGAAATCTGCTCTAAGTTATAGCAATGACTTATCTACTATCCTCCAGGTCTCCAATCTATCTCCGTATAACTACATTAGATATTGTTGCCAGAATCATCTAAGATGTAATTGTAACTAGGCCACTCAAACCTTGCTAAAATCCAACGATGTAAAAGTGTATGTCTAACACAGAGTAGACAGGGATAGGCAACTTGGACCTTGGCTACCCAAAATGGGGGGTGGGGGGCTACAAAGGCAATAAGTGACTGGCTTACAAGCTTTCAAGAGGGAACCTAGATCCAGAGGGCTTGGAGGAAGGTAGAATCCCCAGTGAGTAGTATTCAATCTGACTAGGCGGGGCTGATGCAATGAAATGCAGATGGATCTCTTACGATACAATAGTGAATAATTGTTATCAGGACTGACTGTGAGGGTTGGAAATGTAAAGGTAGACGTTTTATAGCAAGGAGGGGAGTGATTAACTTTTCAGTCTAGGAGCGGAGGTCCCTAGGACCATCAAGGGAGAAGAGCAGAGAGCGGGACCCTACCCAGAGAAGCAGTGATGCCTGAAATGGAGCCAGAGATGATGAGCAGCTGGAGACTTTAGATCCAGAGAGGGAGAGCGACTGTGTGCTGAAGATCTAGGGGGTACGGGGGAAGGATTGCAACCATGACAATGAGACGATATACGATAGAATGAATGTAAAACTAATGTTCTCCCATGTAAACTATCACATAACTCACAATAAAACATTTTTGAAAAAAAAAAAATGTGTATGTCTAAACTTCTTAGCGTGGCATATAAAGTCCTCCATCATGTGGCTACTCCCAAATGATTCTCTACCTAACACTTGAAGGGTTTGGTTCTCTTCAGGGTGCCATCTTTTCTTAAAGCTCATACATGCCCTTACATGTGCTGTTCCCCGTGAAAGGATTTCCCTATCAACTCCTAACCACCCTGCTGTTTTAAACCTAATACCGTCTGGTATCATCTCTCACATGTTCTTGATGCTCTTCTTCCCAATCAGACTGCAGACAGCTGAGTCCTCTAAGACAAACAGCACACCATTATAAATGTCTGTGATAGTTGGACTGTAAGCTCCTTCAGGGCAGAAAGTCTGCCTTTTTAATCTTGTTTTCAAACACAAAAGAATTTAAAGTTTGTTCAGTGGATGTGCCTTTTGAAATTACAACGTAGTATTAAAATCTTCTTTAGTAAACTATGTTTTAAGGCAAATTTTCAATTAAAATATTTGCTTTTAAGTGGCCACATTTACAATACCTGAAGATACAAAGGAAGACTCTTCTGAACTGCAGTCAGCATAGCTGCAGGTAGCTCCTTCTCTTGCTGTAACACCGTATGTGGTAGCAGCAAACAATCTATGATCCGGAATAGTAATTTTTGGGCTTTGGAGGTAGCAAAGATCTGTGCCCATGATTTAACGAGAATTCCTACCAGAAGAAAGGCAGATGAGAAGTCATGGTTACCTTCTATCCAGAAAATTTCATTATTAAACTATATAATTAAAATATAACATTAAAGTAGTCAGGGCCTAGTTGAAGTAGGCAGTAGGAAGAAAGATATAACAGGAGTCAAAAGATCTATGCTAAGTCACCTGTATCACTACACAGTTGAATTTATATTTCTCTCAGAGGTGACTAAGAAAAACATAAATTTCCTGACAACTGTATACACACACACACACCGAGAGAGAGAGAGAAATTGAGAGAGAGACACAGAGTGAGAGAGAGAAAAAGAGAGAGAAAGAGAGAGAAATTGAGAGAGAGACACAAAGTGAGTCCTGGTGTGGCGCTGTAGGATCTGGACTGCTAACCACAAGGTTGGCAGTTCAAACCCACCAGCTGTTCCTTGGAAACCCTATACAGTATGAGTTAGAACTAACTCAACATCAATAAACAATAATAATATATATATATATATATATATATATATCACTTTGTTGCTGTTATGTGCTGTTGAGTCAGTTCCAACTTACAGCAACCCTGTACAGGGTTTCTAAGGAGTGGCTGGTGGGTTTTAACTGGCAACTTTGCAGTTCAAACGGAGTTTGTGGTCCAGTGCTTACCTACAGTGCCATACCAGGACTCTTAAAGGCTGCTAGGATACGCACACATACAAAGTATTCATCTTAACTATAAAACGATATACTCATACAGTAATATATTTATGCATTATGTGAATGTATGGATTGTTGAAATTAATCAGGTTTCCCTTTTTGCTTTGGGTACTAGGAAGCTCAGAAGCAACTAATTACCCCTAAGTTTCGTATCGAATCTTTCAAGTTGTTGCTGTCAATTTGATCCATTATAGATCTTAAAAGAGCATAATGCTCAAAACAAAAATTTTTTACTAGTTAAGCTCATCTATTGTTTGGTCTTAAGGAAGACTTCAGGGTTCTGGTTTAAGATACATAGACTATTCCAGGGCATTAAATTTTGGGGGTCCACCTAGCCTTCACGGATCCCAAAATTCTGGAATCTAAGAGAATCTGAAATTATGCAATTTTTCCTTTTTTTAATCAGAATTCTTTTATAACATCTTTGATGAAGACATTCAGTAATGGTAGCCGGGCACCATCCAGGTCTGGCCTCATGTCAGAGGAAGTAAAAACTGTATGCTGTATGTTGGATAGCCACTTACAAGATTTTAAGACCCTAGACACTATGCAACAAACCAGGAGGTAGAACAGAAGGACTAAATACATTACTAGGCCAAGTTTATGGGACGTCCTATAAAACTATGACCATACACCTCCAAGACTAGGAACCAAATCACATGGAGTTTTTGATTGGTTGTATATAAGTAGTCTCAACAGCTACTCTTTTTTATTGGTCACTGTTGTCATCATAGCATTTTCAGTGGTTGATTTTTTAGAAGTAGATTGCCAGGTCTTTCTTCCCAGGTACCTTTGGGTAGACCTGAATGCCAACTTTTCAGTTAGCAGCCAAGCATATTGACCATTTGCACCACCCAGAACTGCATATATAAATAAAATTAGTTTGAATTTTGATTCTAGAATAGAAAAATTTTTATTTTTACTTGGAATATATTATGGCTTCCTTGATTCTAGCAGTTTGCCAGCTGTCACATTTGATATCACTAAAGCATAATAAATGAATGGACTTTATTTAATAAAGTAATTAAAAGCAGGTATATAATTCCCATTAGCCTTTGTTATTGCTACTGAGGTTTCCTTTCCTGAAAAACTAATTCAAAAGATCACTGAATTAACTACTATAACCACTTATCCAAAAAACTCAGTGGTACATCTACTGCATAAACTTTTATATTTTATTCTATTGTAAAAAGCAAAAAAAAAAGATACAAATCTAAGTCATTTCTACACAACAAAAAGTTGACAATTGAAACTCTGAAAGAAAACAAAAATATGCTTACATAAGAGTATATTGATGTTTAGAAAAACCCAACCCATAATCACTTCCAAGAACAACAAACAGCAACATTAATCTTCTGTTGTAAAAGGAAATACAATAATCAATCATAAAGAAACACAATGTTCACTTAGCAATGTTTTAAATAATGCTGTCTTGCTCTCATTTTTCCAGTAGGTAGAAAACTTAAGTATGACAGCAATGTAAGAAGAACTCACTTTCTAACTAATATTAATAAACTTGTAAGAGGAAATGCCATCACCACTGACATTTGAAATGATTCATATCACTCTCAGGTGTCACACAGGTATTACTTATAAAGAGAACTACCAAACTCAAAATGCATCATTTATCCTTGTATTTCATCTGGTACAATGGTTAAAACCCTTTGCCGAAGACCTTAAGTTTTATGAGTTCATTCATAGGAGGCAGTGATACATTTATTTTACTGCCATATGAAACCCTGATTTTTAAGGTTTCAATACAGAATATTTGTGTGTGTGTATTAAAAATGCAAACAGGAAATATGAACACAGGGAATTTTCTAAGTAAAAAAGTTGGGAGATGAAAATACAGTTGCTTTGCAGAACAATAGTCTTTTTTCCTGATCATAAATAAACATTTTATATCTTAACTGATAACTGAAAAGTGCATAAACAGATCATGGACTTTTCCCATGAACTTTCAAATCCCTTCATATTGCGCCTTGAAAGTGGGGGAGGAATTGGGATTATATATTTTTAAAGTGTATATACACTTAGAAATCAACTTTTCTCATTTAGGAATGTTAAAACTAAATTATGTATGCTTGTTGTTAAGTGCCATCAAGTTAGTTCTAACTCATAAAGACCCTGTATAGGGTTTCTAAGAAGTGACCAGTGGGTTTAAACCACTATCCTTGTGGTTAACAGTCCAATGCTTATCCTACAGCACACCAGTACTCTTTACGTAAGCTAGGTCAACAACGTTGGAGCTCTTTAATCTATTTACCCTAGTCTCCAGTCCAGTGTCTGACATATTACTCAGTAAATGTTTTGCTCAAAATACAACACGAGGATGGGAAGAAAAAGTTAAGATATGGCTACTACCATGAATTAGTTTAAAACTGATTGGAGTCATGCCAGGCACATAAATAATTTTAAGAAATAACTGAAAACTGTCATAAGAGAAACACAGAAGAAGTACAATGAGGGATGATCCAGTCTACTTGGGAATGCAGGAAAGGTGGAGCATCGAGGCTAGTCACTGGCAGATCATGGCTAGAATTTTAATTACAAAAACAAAAGCAGAAGAATGGCACAGGAGAGAAGAGCAGATCCAAAAGGAAAAGTACAGAAACAGAAAACTACAGGATATGGAAAATGAGAAAACCAGAAACATGATATAAAGAGAAGAAAAGCTGAGGAAATTAATGATGGATTACCCCTGCCTTCTCAAAAATCACTGAGGTACATTTAAGACCTCAAAGTGTGATTTTCTCAACAGAGTTTTCAGCATTCCACTGTCAGTACCGCAACATTGCAAGCAAACAGCAGGTGTATGTGCAGATAGGAATTATCAGGGCAAATAAGGCAGAAAGTTCCAGTGGTCACTCTCTCGTCCTCAACTGAACAAGAAACCTCAAACCTAACACATTTTTAAACCAGTTTTGACTTTCAAGGATTTTGATTGTTCTATTCTATTTGTTCTGAATCTTTTATATGAAGGCAGTCACTTACCTGTTGCTAATTTCTAATAAGTAAATGGTAGCGCAGTGGTTACGAATCGGGCTGTGAACCACAAGGTCAGCAGTTCGAAACTACCAGCTGTTCAGCTTTCTGCTCCTGTAAAGATTTACAGCCTCGGAAACCCTGTACAGGGTCGCTATGAGTCAAAACCGACTCCACGACACTTAACAACAACAACAACAATTCTATTTGTTCTAAATCTTTTATATGAAGGCAGTCACTTACCTGTTGCTAATTTCTAATAAGTAAATGGGCAATATTCTAGCAGTACACCTACTCCTCACTTACCAACTATCTCATTATCTGATCTTGAATTTATGATAACAGTCCTAT
>NW_006408602.1:9215933-9239483 GCF_000296735.1 Chrysochloris asiatica | reverse complement strand
TACTCCTCACTTACCAACTATCTCATTATCTGATCTTGAATTTATGATAACAGTCCTATTCAACTATACTGCACACTAACAGTGTACACCAGGCAGTAATGAATGCTGAAATATAAGGAGACAGTAATACTGGCTGTGATGGCTAAGTTTCTGTTGTCAGCTTCGCGGGGCCATGACTCAGTGGTGTGGCAATTTAGTAATGATGTAATCTGACAGTTATGTAGTGATACAGTCATCCTCCATTTTAAAATCTGTTACGGTCATCCCATAACCCTTATTTTTGCAACAATTTATGCTAATAAACGAGGAGTGAGTATATCCTACTCCTAGTCGCTGAGACTGAGACAAAAGGAGAGAATACAGAACTATCTCCCAATAAGTGAAAAATCAACAAGGGAGCAAAACAAGTAGGTTACTCCTTAAATTCCTTAAGGAAAAATTTGCCCCAAACTTTCCAGGTCTGCATATCACCAATACAAAAGGACTTTGCAGTTCCTTATGAGGCTATCATATATTTTTAAAAAGAAAGACAAACTTATCCTGCAGTGATACATTTAGCCTGACAAAAATTTAAATCTGGATATTGCTGAAAATGTTTTTACAGACTAATAATTTATAAACCTAAATACTGAGACACTCATTAATCTACATTTTATTACAAATGAAATTGATAGTACATTTTCACTTTTTGCTCCAAAATTAAGATGCCTGAATTATTACAATAGTTCTCCTACACTTTACATCATCCATATTTACACATTTTCACATCCTCTTTATCTTTTACAAAAAAGATAAAAGATTTAAAGCAGCCCAAATCAGGTTTATTCATATTTTCACAAGATCAAAGGAAATAGATATGAGGTGTTGGCCATACAGAAATACCAAAATAACTAAAAAAACTTAAATTATGTATAAAACTTCTAAGGGAATTTTTCTCATTTCCCTTTATCTAGTTCCTATTTGTGGTTAGCAACAAAGTTTTAGTGAACAAAGATATTCAAATTACTAAGTTCCTAAAGCAGGATGAACTCAGTTGTTAGAGTAGACACAGAAGAAAAATGTTTCTTTTTGAAAGGATAAAACACAGTTTTGTGAGAAACAAGATCTGGAGCATAAATATCTTTAGTGTTGTAGTAAATCCTCTCCTGATTTCCTTCATATAGAACAGAGCATAAAAATAGAAAGACATGATGATTTTCTGAAGTTTTGTTCTAACACTTAAAGTACAAATGAGCATTAAAAATTTAGTTATCCAAGTATTCATAATATGAGTGCATGGCACTGTAGGGTAAGCACTGGAATGCTAACCACAAGGTGAGCAGTTCAAATATAACAGCCACTCCTCGGATACCCGATATAGGGTCACTAGGAGTTGGAATCAACTTGACAGCACCTAACAACCACAACTGATACCAAATAGTGATTATAAGTAATGTTAATATTAACACAAGTATAATACAACAGGCAAAACGTTGGAAGGTGATGGGGCAAGGCAGAAATAAATTTGAAAGTTAAGTTGAATTGTTTTCAGGTCAATCACTGTATTTTAAACTATTCTTATAAATGTATGTGCAGTGGTGACTAGACAGGTATATTTCTATCTACTACCTACTATAGATTCAACCTAAGAAGTATTACTGGCAAAATAATGTCAGGAATACATACCCATTATTCCATACGTCAGCTGCAGCCCTGCAGTGGAATTTTTTTTCCCCAAATAAGGTTTAACATATTTTAATACTTCACCAAGGTATTCTAAGGATTTTGTGACCATGGCAGATTTATCAGAAAGTGTTTCCAGATTCTTGTAAGTTATACCAACAGCCTATAAATAAGGGGAAACATGATTTAGCTTTTGAAGCTTTACACAATACAGGCTTGGAAAAATAATTTCTCTTTCCATACATACCCACCCACCCATCGTCACGTACACACCCTTCTTTAAATTTAAGTCTTTGTTCTTTATTTTCCTCCAATAAAGGTTTACAACAAAATAAGCCTTGACTTTTATAATCAAAATGAAAACCAATTTGAACCATAATTATTTGTAGAGGTCTGATTCAGCAAAGTATTAGAACTGGTATATAAGAAGCTTATATCCAAATCAGATCAAAACTTCCCAACAGGTTGCCTCACCTTATTTCTAGATTAAGGTCAGGAATGAAAAATCCCCAAATGGCTACAGGTTAAGACCTACAAGTAGGCTACAAAACTTCAACAAGACCTTTTAGTTCAGTTCTGTAAGACAAATTGGCTTATTTCTCCAGAACTTTTTTTATGACTCTTCAGATGCTTCCTTAACTATTTCTTAGAAGTTAAAAAAAAAAAAAAAAAAAAAAGCATGGGGCAGAGGGGATAGACATGGTCAGATGGAGACATGATGGAGAACGGCAGCATGGGGGTGACTGAAGGGGAGAGGAACTGTGAAATGAGGCAGCGAGAGAAGAACAGTGAGTGAGAAAAACAGGAAGGGAAATAAAATGAGAACCTAAACTGAGAAAAGGTGAGGATAAGCTGAAAAAAAGAATCAAGAGGAAAATGGGTTAGAGGTCTAAGGAGAATAGGAAAGTTTCTAAATTATTTCTGTGCACTTGCAATAGATTTCAATGACCCATTTAGTATCAGGAGTGGCAACAATTTACGTGTTTTTCTTCAGTTCTCAACAGATAAGATAAAAGAGAGAAAAGTGGGAACTAGTACAGAGCAAAGCTGAGGGTTTGTAGGTGTGACCAAAAGACAAAAGAGCTAAGACTATGAGGGTGTTGTAAGAGTAGCTGAAATCAGGCCCTCAGAGAGGTTAAATTACAGATAGGGAAATAAGCAATGCTGTTAAAGGATGATGCACTTAGAAAACAAGAGTGGTTGGAAAGCAGAAGATAATAGTGAAGTTGTTCACAGAGAGCCAGACGGACAAATAAAGCTTTCAGATGCTCCAAATGATGGCATGGCCCAAGTCAGTCACAGGAGTGAATGGCTGCAGTGGGAAGAAGTGAAGATCACGGAGTACTAATTACTGCAGAGGTTTCAAAATCATGGTTTTAAAACAAGTGATTCATGGTGGTATTAGAGTTGGCCATGCTGATAGTAAAATGTGGAATGGATAAAAATATAAGGAATTAGTGCTCAGTGAACTTGAGTTCAGATAGGAACAAGTCAGATACTTGATGGATCCTTTTCTCCTCTCTTTTTAATTCTCTGACCTCAGTTCGCTACACTTCCTTCCTTATGCCAGAAGTTCTCAGATTTTTGGTCTCAATTTCCTTTTATACACTTAAAAACTGAAGATCTTAAAACAGAACTAATTGCCATTTGGAGTCCTGGTGTGGCGCTGTGGGATAATGTGCTGGCCTGCAAGGTCAGTTTGAGCCGCAAGGTTGGTGGTTCAAGCTCACCAGCCGCTCCTCGGAAACACTATACAAGGTATGAATGGGTTGGAACTGACTCAGGAGCATTTAATGACAACAGTTGCTATTTAGGTTATATTTAGTGATACTAGAAATTAAGAGAAAACATTTTTTCAAAGAAAAGATTTTATTATTTACTAATTCATTTAGAAGAGAATAAATAAATGCCAATATAAGTAACATATTTTAATAAAGACAACTTTAGTGAAAAGAATGATTTTGTTTCTGGTTTTTCTTTTTCAGCATTTTTGTAAACCTCTTTAATATCTAGTTGAAGAGAGAATGGCTAGATTCTCATATCTTTTTTCATATACAATCTGTTATGATATATTACAAATGAAGAAAATCCTGCCTTCCCAATATATGTACTTATGGGAAGAGAAAACATTTAAATACCTTTTTCAGGTAACTGAGAATTCTTTGATAAGCGGCATTTCTCAAAGGTTGGTTGCAATGAGGAATCTGAAGCCATGTCAATGAACATATCATAGTTAACATTAAATGTCACTGGTCTATTTTCACTTTAAATGGATCTTTTGTCCATGCATACATCAGTCATTTGGAAAATCTTGATGACATTATCCATATTCTTTTTTAAATAATAAGATGTGGAATGGATAAAAAACGGAGAGAATAAGTGCCATAGCTCTTAGGAGTTATCTTTAAATATTGGCAAACTTCTAAGCTCACAATAAATGACACAACTTTCCCAAATTCCAATTTTCTTACAAACTCAAATTATATTGTTTTTATTTAGTGCAGTCAAGTCATTTCTGACTCAAAGAGACCCAGTATAGGGTTTCTGTGGAGTGGCTGGTGGGTTTGAATCCCCTACCTTGCAGTTCAAATCGAACTTGCAATCTATTGCTTAACCTACAGCACCACACTAAGCCTCAAACTATATTGCTGTTGTATTAAGTGCCATCAAGTGGGTTTCGATTTATAGTGGCCTTGTATAGGGTTTTGCCCATGCACCTTTTCCCTTTCTTAATCAGCCGTTCAAACCCACCAACTGCTCCTTGGAAACACTACACAGCATCGCTGTGAGTCGGAACTGACTTGACGGAACTTAAGAACAACAGCAACAATTGTGCATTCTATTCTTTTGTTTTGACGAAGAGCAAAGACCACAGCCTTCAGTATGGCTTGTATCTCAATGTACAGAAAACAAAATCCTCACCACTGGACCAATGAACAACATTCACATAAATGGAGAAAAGACTGAAGTTGTCAAAGACTTCATTTTGCTCAGATCAACCATCAACACTCATGGAAGCAGAAGTCAAGAAATCAAACGATGCATTGCACTGGGCAAATATGCTGCACTACATCTCTCTAAAGAGTTCCAAGAGCAAAGATGTCAGTTTGAGGACTAAGGGGTGCCTGACCTAAGTCATAGTATTTTCAATAATCTCATATGCGTATGAGAGTTGGATAGTAAATAAGGAAGACCACAGAAGAATGGATGCATTTGAGTTATGGTTTTGGAGGAGAATATTAAAAGTGTCATGGGCTGCCAAAAGAACAAACAGATTTGTATTGAAAGAAGTGCAGCTAGAGTGCTCCTTGGAGTCTAGGAGTGATTCGTAATGACTACGCTACTAGAGCTCCTTTTGTATGACTATACAGAAAATATAATCCTCATCATGAGTCAAAGAATCTGTGGACCCTTGATAAAGTTTCAAACTAAAGTTTAAAATTTAGTTCCTAATACCTGAAGAATGTTGTTATCCAGCAATTTTAGCATTAAAATGTTTCTATAATTTGTATGAGCCTCACAATAAGGCACTTATATATTCACCTATTTCTGTTGTTTTTGTTGTTAGGTGCCACTGAGTGGGTTCCCATTCTTGGCAAGCCTGCAAACCTTCACAGGAGCAGAAAGCCTCATGTTTCCCCATAGAGTGGCTAGCAGACTTGAACAGCCAACCTTGTGGTTAGCAATCCATTGCCTAACATCTAATACAATCAGTACTCCTTCACCTACTTCTATCCTACCCTATATCTTGATGTTTCTATCTCTACTAGTTAAACACAATGTTTGTTTCATATCCATTCATGAATCCCATAACCATACAATATTCAGTTCTTTCTAGATCTCACTAGCTTCTGGCTAACATTTCTCCCCAAGCTTTAGTCTACTCTACTGCTCCTAATTTTCTTAAAGTCATTTAGTCAAATCAGACCTACTTATAAACTTAGAAAGCCTTCAAACTGTTCATAAGATGAAATACAAATTTTGTATACTAACATGCTCTGAATTCTTCACCTACTGATCTATCATCTATTAACTAGCTGGCATATACGGCCTTATAGAATTATTGTTAAAGCCATGGTGGCACAGTGGGTAAAGCATCCAGCTACAAAAAAAAGGCAAGAGACCAACATTCAAATCAATCAGCTGCTCCACAGGAAAAAGATGTAGTAGGCTGCTTCTGTAGGGATTTACAACCATGGAAACCCTAGCGTACCACTCTCCTCTATCATCTAGAATCACTGAGTCCGAATTGACTCCAATTATTTTGGATTTATTATTATTCTAGCTTTTGTGTATGTGTCCATATTCTCAAGGAAGTCAAAGTTCTCTGAGGTCAAGGACTATTTCTTTTAGCTCTTTACATTTCTAAGAAATACTACTCTAAATACTGATACTAGTATTTAAAAAAACAATGATAATTTATTGTATGATGAAAAAGCAATAACTTGGACTGAATCAAATTAAGGGATGCTCTGAAAAGTATCAGTGGACATCTACCTCCTGTTCTGGTCTGAATTGGTTCCTAGCATACTGTTGTTGTTGTGAAGTGCCTTCGAGTCAGTTCTGACTCATAGCAACCCTGGATACGGTTTCCAAGGAGCAGCTGGTGACCTTGAACTACCGACCTTGCAGTTCAAATGGCTTTGCAGTCTGGCACATTAACCCACAGCACCACACCAGGACTCCTCCTAGCATAGGTGTTTAATTAATTACAGATTGAAAATCAATCAACAACTGTTACCAAATATTTTTATGATTTATATGCCATTTCTAATTAAACTTAATGGAAACATAAGGAAAAATTCACACTTATGTAAAAAGCTTATTGGTTATAATTTTTGTTACAGTTAACACCAACTGCTCTGTAGAAAAATAAACCAACTTTTACTCTTAATAGTTTACGAAAGACAGTAATCCAAACAGATTAACAACCTCAACTATGCTGTAAAACAAAGATTACCATACAAGATACACTCCTATATACTTAATAATTAAAAAAGAATATTTTAATGGGGCTGTTTACTATATAGAATGGAATAAACTTTAAAGCATTTATCATACTATCATATGAAGTTGGCATTTATGGTGACTACACCAAAATTTTACTAAACTGTTGTTTGCTACAGGGTGATTAACATTATTAAGCTGCAACTATTCAGGACAGTAGACAAAAGAAATTTAGTTCCTAAAGTACCTGAAGAACATAGTTACCCAGCAATTTCAGAATAAGACATTCCTACAATTTAGATCAATCTCACAGTAAGGCTCTAATGCAGAATTAAAAACATATTTCCATTAAATGCAATTGTGTTATTCTTAAGAGTGAATTGTAGTGTAGCTTAGAATCACATTTTTCCTGCTCTAGAATTTTATAGTGCAAGGCAACTAGTAATAGGATTCAATTTAAAATAATTCATTTTATAGAAAAACTTTCCAAGAACACTTTACAATTTTTTGAAAAATAACTGTAACTGATCTAGACATTTATGCTAATAAATGAAAAATACCTCAAGGAATTGAACAAGTGCTTTTTTAGGATCTTCTGAGATGGTTAAATATTCAACTTTTGCCTTCGAGAAAATACTCCTTACTTCTGGCAGTTTAAACAGCAACCTTGTCAATTCAGCCAACTGCTCCATGTAGTCTTTCTCTGTTAATACAAAAAACTTAACAAAGTTTAATTTAATTTAAAAAGAGAGAGAGAGAGATAAGAAAACAGGATGTTACATTTAGGATATGCATTCCTTGAAAACTCAAATTTCCTTAAAATTCTTTCACTAAACATATATATAAAATCAACTGATATAATAAGTCATATCAAAGAGAATTTAGAGCATTTTTCAGTACCATTTTTGTGCAATTTACAAAATGGTCATAAACAATAGCTGGAGGAAAAGGCATAGCCTACACACAACTAGTGGCATAGTCGGTTATGAATTGGGTTGCTAACCTCAAGGTCAGCAGTTCTAATCCACTAGCTGCTTCTCGGGATAAAGATGAGGCTTTCTGTTCCTGCAAAGATTTACAGATTCGGATCTTGGTTTCCCTTGCCTACTATTGTAAAATAGACACTTGAGGGGAAGAGAAAGAAATAGCCAGAAACATCACCATAGAAAGCTTGTAAATCTGTCTTCAGCCTATAACTGATTGGAATTCCTAAAATGGAGCTAGAACTTGCCCAGTGAAGGAGGCTTCCTGCGGAGCCTTTGCACTGCTTAAGCCCATAGGTGGAATCCTGATTCCCATCAAGAATCTTCTGAGGTGGGAAATTTCCACTTGAAAGGACAAGCAGGGCAGCCTGGAGTGGTTAGAAAAACAGAAGATACTTCTTGAAAGAAAGACCAGCAGGAAAAATAAAAAACAATAACAGCAGTCCGACTGACTACTATAAGAACAAGCAAGTTGTCTGCTGGGGAACCATCAAGGCAAGTGGTTGGGTCCCCTCAAGGCAAACCCCCTTCCAAGACTGAGACTCAAGAGGAATACATGACCAGGCATGTGGTCTTGCTGGTGACCACGTTGGTCTATCGATAAGGGGAAGTGGGGGAAAAACATCAATGAACCTGTGAGCTAAGTTCGACCACGCTCAATTGACTCCTGTCAACCTGGATTGAGGCCTGGTTGGCCGGCAGTATGGCAAGACCTAGGGATTCCTGGGCCCAGAGACAGGGATATAGCCACAGAGGACTAGAGTGGAGAGTGAAGCGTCCAGCTGATATGAAGTGAGGGGAGATGCACAAGAACACTCACACTTGCAGACAGTACCCACTTGACCTGGTTTCAATGGCTGACTGATCAGAACTGGACTAGAGGAAGAAAGACAAGGAAAAGAGCATTATCTGCTACAATCTGATGAACTTGACCTATACTTATGGATGTAAAAGCTCAAAAGAGGGAACGAATCTTTACAGCAAGGATCATTCCCACACCCTTGGTACACAGGGTTGACAGGGATAGGCAACTTAGACATTGGCTATCCAAAATGGGGCTGGGGGTGGGTGGGTGAATACAAAGGCACAAAGTGACTGGCTTACAAGCTTTCAAGAAGGAGCCTAGTTTCAGAGGGTGCAGGGGAAGGTAAAATCTCAACTGAGTGGTTTCCAACCTGTCTGGACGGGGCTGGTCAAGGGAGATGGGGATAAGAATCTTGTGGTAAAATAGTGAATAATTGCTATCAGGACTGATTGTGAGTGTTGCAAATGTAGAGGTAGAAGTTTTGTAACAAAAGAGGGGGAGTGGCTGATCTTGCAGTCTAGGAGTGGAGGACCCTGGGACCATCAAGGGAGCAGCGTGGAGTGTGGGACCCTATCCAGAAAAGCAGTGACACCAGAGATGGAGGCAGACAGGATGATGTGGAGAGACCGAGCAGCTGGGGACTCTGGACTCAGGGAAGAAGAGGGTCTGTGTGCTGATGCTGGGGGTGCAGGCTTGCAGGATGTATCCTTTGGTTGTTTGAATGGGTATATATTCCAGAGTGCTTCAGTGTACTTCCAAAACAAAACAGAGGGAATGGAAGCAAATGTTGTTAAATGATGATGTATGGAGGGGATTGCAATCATTGCAATAAAACGAAATATGATAGGATGAATGGTAAAGCTGATGTTCTCCCATGTAAACTATCACTATAAAAACAAACAAACAAACAAAAAGCTTTATAGATTCGGAAACCTATATGAGTCAGAACTGATTTGATAGTACACAACCACCACCACCAACAACAACCAGAATGTATGAGAAATAATGAAAACACATCAAGTACAAGTATCACTCAATGAATAATAGTAAAGCAGAAAAAAAGCAAAATTCATAATTGTACTATTTTTTCTTTTTTGAGTGATTGCAGTATGATATCTGGTTATTTACTTCAGAGTTCTACTTATTTTGTGTGATCAGTTTCTTCAGGGAAAATAATAGCTTGTCACCTGAGGAGCAAGTTTTTGTTCCTGGCTTCCAAGGAAACAAGCTCTTTTATCTTTATAGGAGAGAAACTTATCACGTAGATAAGAGGAAAACAACAAGAAAAGGAAACAGGTTACAAAAGGAAATAAATTTCTGCTTATATTCATACCTAATTACAAATTTACTTCATATATTTCCTATTAAGTTATGTATGAAAAGGGTAAATTGTAAGCACACTTAGCCACAATGAAAGCAAAATCTTCACACATATCCCAAAACAACCAAAAATCAAACCCCAAAACAAAATCCAGGAACACTTACCAACTGCCTGTTCAGGATTCATATCAATGAACACATCATCAGGAACAGAGAAGTTTTTTATATACATTTGCAAAACACAACGGATCCATGATCTTACAGTCAGAGCTTGAAAAGCCACACAGTCTGAATGAGAAAGTGCTTCACATAACGTGCTGTAAAAATAAATGGATGGTTTTGAGAAAGATACAAAAACACGTTCCCCGAGTACAGAGATTAAAAAGTAAAGAAAAACATTCCAACATCCCCCACTTGTTGGATTCACTTATTTTTCAGACAAACACACTTCATGTAGACAAGCATTGCTGAAAATGAACACTACAGATACACAAAAAAAATTTTTCAGATAAATAATTCTTTCCATTTGCAGTTTTCTAATTTTTAAGATTCATTTCTACTTGTAGCATATGTGTATATATATATATATGCTTATGTCAAGGGACAAGTAAATAAACTAGCTAAGTGAGAGATTATTGAAAGAAGTGGCAAGTAGAGTAACTCAACAGTGGCATTTAGATTAAGTAAAGAGACAAGATCTTGAACACATAGGTAAGAGAAATAATTAAAGACAAAAATACATTTCTGTGTGGTTTTCCTGATCAATTTTATTCCTATTCTTTCCCTTTCCTGCTACACTACCCCAATCATTATTAAAAATATCGCACAAAGAATTCCAAAATACCTGCTAGAAATGACACAAACCCACTGCTGACTCACAGTGACCCGATAGAGCAAAACAGAACTGCTCCACAGGGTTTCTAAGGCTGTATGTTTTTATGGAAGCAGATTGCCTCATCTTACTCTGTGGAGCAGCTGGTGGGTTCAAATCACTGATTGGTTAACAGCCCAATACTTAACCCACTGTACCACCAGGACTCTAGAAACCACTTATATATAAAGCAATTCTAAAACTGTTATTTTGAATAGGTTGCTGTTGTTTTGGGTGCTGCTGAATTGATTTTTGACTCATAGTGATTCCATGTGACAATAGAACTGCCCCTAAGGGCAATCCTTATGGGAGCCCATCACAAGGACTTTCTCCCATGAAGCTGCCAGCTGGGTTTGAACTCCTGGCCTTTTGGTTAGCAGCCAAGTGCTTAACTACTGTATCACCAGGACTCATTTGAATGTAAGTTGTCATAAAAGACTGCACAATATAGAAGAGCTCAGATTGACTATTTATGACTTGCATAAACTTAGCAAAGCTACTTATTAACACCACTGCATTTCACTTTCTTCAACTATTACTAATAGGCCAATTTATTTCAAAAATGAAAATGCTTTCAAAACAGTTCAAAACGAGTGTTTAATAAATGTTATTATTATAGGATTATCAAGCAGGAAGAAATCTTTATAAAGTAATTTAATTGAAAGCTAATTCCCTTACTTTACAAATGAAAACTCAATGAGAAAACCGGTACTTAATGATTCTGCTTAATAAGTCTTCTCATAAGAAGAATTACCTCACCAACTAGATCGCTTTCATTTTTATTGGTAGGCAGCTCAGAAAAGAACTATGTTGGCCTCTTAGGTTTGTATACTTACTTTATTTTCACTGACTACGATGTTCTTATTCAGCTCTTCATGGTTACTCCACAGTTTCTATTTTTATTTACTATAGATTTTTTCTATTGAGATTATCCAGATTTGTTTTAACTTTGCAAGAAACACTTACAGATGAGGAAACCAATGTTCAGGGCAGTAAACAGCCATGTTTATGATCAAACACATTAAGAGCTAAAATCTAGCTGTCAAAGGATATTAAACAACAAAACCAAACTTATTGCTATTGAGTTTATTCTAACTCCTCATAGCAATCCTACAGGACAGAGGCCCTGTTGTTTCTGTTGCTGCCGTGAAGTGCTGTTTAGTCATTTCCAAGTCATAGTTACCCCGTATAGGATTTCTAAGGAGCAGCTGACGGGTTTGAACTGCTGACCTTGTGGTTCTCAGTCCAGTGCTGATCCTGTAGCGCCACATAGAGGACGTAGGGTTTCTAATTTTGTAAATCTTTACGGAAGCAGCCAGCCGTATCTTTCTCCTGCAGAATGGCTGGTGGGTTTGGACTGTAGAGTTTGCAGTCAGCTATCTAACACTTAACTCACTGTGCCACAAGGGCTCACTGTCAAAGGAAATAGTTAACATTCGATCTAAAACGACAACAATATTAGTGTCTTAGAGATATAGCACTATTAGTTGTATAATTTCTTTCACAACACTGACTGTAGAAAAGTCATTTTTTTAGATGAATAAAGAGGACAGAACTACAAAAAAAGTTTAGAAAAAGGACTTAACCAGCATCATTAAAAAAGAATTTTTTAAACAATAAAATAAAATAAGCTAGGCTCCCTAACTCCTACCCATGTCAAAATGCTAATGCATTCCCAAACCAAAAAAACCCTGCCATAGTAAAGTTCACTTTTTAAGTTTTCATTTGTGAAAATTTTTACTTTCCTACAGTACTGATGTATCATGGGCTTGCCTTGATGTTAGGTGCTGTTGAGATGGTACTGATTCATAGCGATCCTATGTGCAACACAACGACACACTGCCCAGTCCTGCACTATCCTCACAACTGTTGCTATGTTTGTGCCCATTCTTGCAACCAGTGTGTCAATCCATCGAATTAGGGTCTTCCTCTTATTTGCTGACTCTCTACCAAGCATGATGTCCTTCTCTAGGGAATGGTCCCTCCTGGTAACACATCCACCCTGTGACGTGATGTTTTGCTATCCTCGCTTAGAAGGAGCAATCCAGCTATACTTCTTCCAAGATAGATACGTTTGCTCTTCTGGCAGTCTGTGACATTAACATGAATGCCTCAAATAAAAGCACTTACCTATTTTGTAGGACATGACTTAAATATCTTGCTACAACTTGGGGCCTGATGATATCATCCCAACCAAAAAGTCTAATTATTGATATAACTGGCTGAGGTTGAAGATCTGAAGGCGCTGTGCTGGGCAGATCCATTGCTAACAAAGTAAAGTCTGGATGAAAAATGACAGAAACTTAGAATAAGACTTTTTTTTTTTTTCACTTTTGCCACTAAAAATGGTGTCATATGAAAAAAAGAAACATCAGCTCTAAATAATAAAATGTTACATTTAGAAAAGTAAAACCAAACAAATCTCTAAAACTGAACTAAATTAATCTTGTCAAAGAAATTTCTCCAGTATCATCAATTCTCCAAGAAAAGGTCAAGAATGATCTATCTTCACATTGTCATTATGGATCTATATGACTCTAATAAAGCTGTAAATTTGAAGCCTAATGTTTTTGCTAATGTGACTCCCTTATCCAAAAGATCATGTAAAACATTTTCTAATATTTACTCTTTTTCAATTAAGCTAATCTGTCCTTGTTACTTGGCCCATACGCTCACTTTCACCTTAGGCATTGGACACTTCTCTTTGATTAAACAGTGATCCCCTACAATCAATGGCATTCCACTTCTTTTAGAAAGAACCCTCTAAGTCCAGGAAATGGTATTGTTAAGGGTCGTCGAGTTGGTCCCAACTTATAGTGACCCTGTATAAGATTCCCGAGGAGCGGCTAGTGGGTTTGTACCACTGACCTTTCAGCCAGTAGTCCAGTGCTTACCCTACAGTGCCACACCTTTCTTTAATTAACCTTGTTAAAGCAAACGGATTTGATTTGCCAGGAAGGTCACCAACTTAAAGCATACTATATTAATATTGGAGTTCTGGTACTGTAGGACGAGTAATGAACTGCAAGGTCAGTGGTTCAAGCCCATCAGCCGCTTCTCAGAAACCCTATACAGGGTTGCTATGATTTGGAACCAACTTGACAGCATTTTACACAATCATTTTTTACCCCAATATCTTAACCTTCCTAGTCCTTGTACTTCTCTCCTCCAATAAATCTCGTCTCTCCTATACTTCAGTCACTAATTTCCATGGCATTGCCAGGAGATCTTTGCATTACTAATAAATGCAATCCTCTATTATTCCAGCCGTAAGTACCCACTTTCTGATACCAAAGTAGCCTTCCAACTCTTATTCCAAGGGTCCCATCTCCAGCAATTTTTTGACTCCACTAAGATCTACAATCCACTGATTTTACAACATTCCCCCTATCCCTCACTACCTTTGTGCCCTCTCTTCCCTCTTTAAGCTACTTAGAGTGCAAGACCCATTATTATAATCATTTGCATAAACTCTCAACTGCCTTGATTCATCACTGTTGTTGTTAAGTGCCGTCAAGTCGGTTCTGACCCACAGCGACCCTGTACAGGGTATCCGAGGCTGTAAATCTTGACGGGAGCAGAAAGCCTCATCTTTCTCCCGCGGAACAGCTGCTAGTTTCGAACTGCTGACCTTAAGGTTCGCAGCCCGATTCGTAACCACTGTGCTACCAGAGCTCCTTTTGATACATCATACTTACCTGGAAAAAAAATCATCTGTTTGATTCTAATTCTTAGTCTTTTCTCCTTCTACACCTGTATTTGCACAACTGTAAATAGTTGAAGAGAAACCAT
This sequence comes from Chrysochloris asiatica, assembly GCF_000296735.1. Lineage (NCBI taxonomy): Eukaryota > Metazoa > Chordata > Mammalia > Afrosoricida > Chrysochloridae > Chrysochloris > Chrysochloris asiatica. The sequence goes on along the minus strand of NW_006408602.1, from coordinate 9,225,103 downwards.
GCTGACTGGTCTCACTGTAAATGAATGACCACAAACTTCAAGTGGTCTTGGAAATGGTCAGCACTCCTACTACATTTTCTCAGTCCATTCAGTGTTCTTCTCCTAGAGGACTGTTCCAATACCTTCTCTCCTCTCTCCTTCATCAAAGCCAGCCCCTCCTCCTCCATCTTTATAGGCAATGAATGACCTTATTTACTACTTGACAGACAAATGAAAAATAGTCATCGGAGAATTAATATAAGCTTGTACCACATCTACCCAGCTGCGTCCATTTGTGCCCATTTACTCCACTTGCTTTTCATCTACTGCAGATGAACTGAGGCCAACTCATCTCTAGGATATCTTCTCTTGCATTAAAAAATATATGTTTCCTGCATGATAGAAATTCCTCTCACTCTGGATCAATTTCATTAGACTTATGCATAGGCTGAATTATAAAATCGCTCCCATGATAGAAAACACCACCACTACCAAAATAAAAATCTCCTCTTGGACCCCACTTTTCTATTTTTCTTATACAGTGATACTCTTTAAAAATGTAATCTATATTTGCAGTCTACAACTCTTCTTTTCACATTTTCTCTGGAATCATCTTCAATCAGGCCTTTCGTTGTCTCATCTTACTTAGCCTATTATTAGCAGCATTTGACCTGAGCTATTGCGTCCCATTTTTTGAAACCTTGTCATTTACTTCATAGGGTACTTCTAGTGTGCTGTAGGATCAGCACTGGACTACGACCCACAAGGTTAGCAGTTCAAACCCACCAGCTGCTCCTTGGAAACCCTATACAGGGTCGCTGTGAGTTGGAACCAACTCTACGGCACTTAACAAAAACAACTGGTAATGCAACAATTATGCACTTAACTGCTAACAGAAAGATTGGCAATTAAAATCCACCCAGGAGCTCTACAGGAGAATACAACTGGTAATCTGCTTCTGTGAAGACGAGTCAAGAAAATCCTGTGGGGGTAGTTCTATTGTGCCACATGCTTTGAGTTAAAACTAATGACACAAAAACAATAATATACTTTCTTAGTTTTTCTCGTTCCTCACTGGCACCCGCAGTTTCCTTAGCATACAAGTCTGAACATAGAATATCTGGTATCCAGTCATTGATCACTGGATCTCCAGCTTGGACCTCTGCATTGAACAACAGGCTCGCTAGCTAAGTGCTGACTGAACATCTCTTCTTGTTTATCTCAAAATATGTGTCCAAAACCAAACTGCTAGTCTTCACCAATAAAATTTGCTCCTATCACAATCTTCCTCATCTCAAGAAATCACAAGTTTAACTGCTAAAATGAAAAACCTGGTATTATCTTAACTCCTCTATCAATCTGTCAGCTCTGCTTTAAAACATCTTCTCTAACTTCAAATCAGGTTTCTGACCACGGCTTACCATCTTTGCTGCTACTTCTTTAGTCCAAGAAACTCATCCCTGGACTATTGCAATACTTTCCTAACGGGCCCTCTGTGGCTGTCCTTACAGTCCTCTAGTATATTTTCAACCTAGCAACTCCTCTGCCCAAATCTTCCCTATAGCTTCCAATCAAAGTAACAGCAAAACTCTCCAAATGCTTACAACTTAACTACAATTCACTAGCTCTCCATTACCTCTTGACTAAATGTTAATTACTCCCTTTCTCACTCCTTATGAGTCATCACGGTCTCCTCATAATTCTTCAGACACACCAGGCATCTTCCTGTCTCTGCTTTCTGCATAGTTTTTGTCTCTTATCTACTTCAGGTCTTTGCTTAAATGTTACTTACTCAAAGACACTGTCCTGATCATTTTACTTAAAACTACTCCTTGCCCTTGGCCTGCCTTACTCTCAATTCTCCTTTGTATTTTCAATGATCTCCACAGTACATAGGACCACCTAACATATTACATATTTTACTTATTTCGTGTTTGGTCTTCTCTCGCCCCTTACTGATGTTATGTGCTGTTGAGTGGGTTCTGACTCAGAGACCCTCTATAGGGTTCCCAAGGCTTTAAATCTTTTCAGGAGCAGAAAACCTCATATTTCTCCTGAGGAGTGGCTGGTGGACTCAAACTGCTGACTTTATGATTTGCAGTCCAGTCAGTGCTTATCCTATGGAGCCACCATGCTCCCAGTTTTCCTCTACCAGAGTATAAACTTTATAATCAAAGGTAAGCCTGTCTCTTTTTATACTGGTGTATTCCCAATGCCTATAACAGTGGGTGTCCAACGACAGTATCCAAAGAATTAATGAAGTAATTTTTGCCTAAATTAACCTATCAAGTCTATTTAAAAACAAACCCACACTTACTCTGCTTTACTATTTATAGATAAGAGTCCTAGTGTGACACTGTATGGTAAGCACTGGACTGCTAACTGCAAAGCTGGCAATGCAAACCCACTAGCCACTCCTCAGAAACCCTAGACAGGGTTGTTATGAGTCGGAACTGACTCAATGAAGCTTAACAACAACAACCAGAAATAAAAGGACCTTGGTGGTGCAGTGGGTAAGTAATCAGTTGCTAACTGAAGGTTAGTGGTTTGAACTCACCAGCTGCTCCACAGAAGAAAGGTGTGGCAGTTTGCTTCCATAAAGATTACAGCCTTGGAAAGCCTATGGGGGCAGCCCTATAGGAATGATCTGAGTCAGAATCGACTCAGTGGTAACAGGTCGACTGACCAGACTGTAAGGTCTTTATTGCTCCAGAGGATTTTTTTGATTGCAACCTTTCAGAAACAGATTGTCAGGCCTGTCTTCTGGGTGGATTTGGACCACCCAAGTTACGGTTAGTAGTTGAGTATTTAACTCTTTGTACCACCCAGGGACTCAAAGTACATAACCCAAATATCAAGTCCAGACCGTTTTGTCAATTCTAACTCATATAATCTAGAAGACAGATGCAATTGATCCCAAAGTGTTTCTAAGACCGTAAATCTTTACAGAGCTGACTGTCACATCTTTCTCCCATAAAGAGGCAAGTAGGTTCCAACTACTTATCTTTCAGTTAGCTGTCGAATGCTTTAACCACTATGGCTCCAGGGTTCTCCCAACTACATTAAATACATATAAGTACATCTGGGTTGGTTATATGCCATGAAGTTGGTTACAACTCATAGTGATCCTGTATAAGGTTTCGGAGGCTTTAATCTTTATAGGAGTAGAAAGCCTCATCTAGTCCCGTGGAATGGCTGGTAGTTTCAAACTGCTGACCTTGAGGTTAGAAGCCCAACTTGTACCCACTATGCTACCAGAGCTCCTTTAAGTGCATGTAATCACCTTTTTGAACCTTGTACTTCTTAACATATTTTGGACAAATGGCGCTGTAGGACAAGTACTAGATGGCAAGGTCAGTTTGAACCACAAGGTCGGCAGCTCAAAGCCACTGGCCATTCCTTGGAAGCCCTGAGTTGGAATTGACTCGATGGTACTAAGACCACCACCAATTTGAGAAAGACACTGACCGTCTATTGTCAAGTGCTGTTGAGTTATTCTGACTCATAGTGAACCTGCAGAGAGTTTTTAAGGAGTGGCTGCTGGGTTTGTACCACCAACCTTGTGGTCAGCAGTTCAGTGCTTATCCTACAGTGCCAAACAACATATATATGAACATACATTTAAACTCTGGCCTTTAATTTCATAGGATTCAAGTCCCCCAAAGTCTTAGGACGTACCCTACGTGTCAAATTACGTAATATTGTAAGTTGAAATAGAATTGAGTAGGCGTCAGAACAGTAACATTTTTTATAAGCAGTAGCATTCTAACCTCATCCTCTTGGTATATATTTATGTTATATTCTTTTTGCTCTGTAGACAAAAACTGGATCATATACCTCATATCCACTCAGACGATAGTGGAGCCAAATATCTAAACACTACTTTATTTTCTAAATCCTTTATCTATAAGAAAGCTTATTTTGTTTAGGTATGTTAAATATTTTTAAACTTAAGCTATATCTTGTATTTTTAGCATATAAACATCTAATTTTACCTATACTAAGGAAAGTAAGAAGCTAGCCAATTAAAAAATATACTACCCATTTCATTTCTCTGATTGTTGTTGTTGTTATGTGCCGTGGAGTCGGTTCTCATTCCTCTGATAGCCAAAGTTTATTACACCGTAATATCCCTAAAAGCAAAACTTGTTGCCAAACAGAGAGAGAAAACACTGACACAAAGAGTCCTCAGTAAAAGAAATTAAACTGCAAAATAACAACTAATGCTGACCTGCAGCTGTATCTGCAAGTTGTGAGAGAGGCACTATCTGTGACATTCTCTGACACTTCAAAAATGAAAAGAAATGTTTCCACAGAGAATTGGCAACTGCAGCAAGGTGGCGCTCTTTAGCTGATAATGAAGATTGTACAATTAGGTCTCCGTTCTCCGTTTGAAGTTCCTGACACAGTTGTTGGTGCATACGTCTAAAAAGAAACAAAAATACACTTAGTACTCAACAAATTCTTAGGGAAATCTTCCTTAAATATATTTTGGGCTTTAAAAAAATGCATACCATATGAAAACCATTTTATATAATTAAAACCTTTATGCTAAGACATTATGCATCTCTGTTTTTTGATGGATGAATGATGGCATATTAAGCACCATAAAGTTAATGTTAATTACTAATGTCAACCATTAATTATATGCTTTTTAATATGTCACATCCAAATGAGAAACAGGCAGATTCAGAATGAAGGTCTGCATTTTGCAGCATTAGTATGACAAGTGATTTTACTTACAATCTAGACATGAAAATAATTTTTTAAAACCATTTTCTACTAAGGGTTTTAGGACATGGATTTATAACAGGAGGGAAATCAGCACATCTGGCTTATGTGTGGTGTTTCAAGTGAAAATATTTTCCTTGTTTAGAAAAAATACAGGCATAGTGCTAGTTTGTATAGAAAACAATGACCAAAATACGAACAAACAGTAAGAAGTTACTTCTCTCCATAAAATAATCCATGAATTCAATACTGCTTCGAGTTTTGAGTCATCATTTGCATTTATGTAATGCACTCAAAGCTAGTAATATGACTATTTAAAACTAAATGTATAATCATTCTTGTTTCTTTTTATGATGTTACCATCTCAATTGAGAATGGATGTAAACACAAGGACATCATCTTTACATTTACTTTCTTCAATTTTATAAAATCTGGAAAAATAACCAGTGCAACTAAAGCAAAAAATTTCCTTTAACAGTAATAGTATATCATTAAGGAAAAAAAAAATTAGGACTTAAAATAAGCAAGAAAAGTTACATTAGTTGCAATAAGCTTGTTTTAAAAATTATCTAGAGAAAATGGACACTAAAATGGCTGAACAGAATAGCTAACTAGTACATGTACCTAAAGCAATTCTACAGAAAAATCAAGTTTGTCTTAGCAGACTTCACAAACCAACACACAGGTGAGCAAAAATTATAAGCATAAATGATATATCATTAGGACCTTGTTGTTGTTGTTAAGTGCCGTCGAGTCGGTTCCGACCCATAGCGACCCTGTACAGGGTTTCCTAGGGTGTAAATCTTTACGGGAGTAGAAAGCCTCATCTTTCTCCCGCGGAGCGGCTGGTAGTTTCGAACCGCTGACCTTAAGGTTCGCAGCCCAATTCGTAACCACTACGCTACCAGAGCTCCTTAAAAAGGGACCTTAAGCCCCTTTAAATTGGAATGCTTGGATAATCATGGTGCTCTACTTAATACCACCTGAAGCACCTCCCCACAAAAATATGTAAAAATGTTAAGGGAAAGAAAATAACAGCAAGAAATTTCTCATAAAGCCAACCAAAAATCAGCTACGTCTTCTCTGTGTGAAAACATACCTGAGACATTTTCAACCTGAACTAACAAGTAGAGCACCATTTCAGGTGCTACACCTATGCATAAGGTTAATAGCAAACCCATAAAACCCATTTGGCAACTTATTCAACTGCCTATGCCAGCATGGACTTTTGGTTTGGCGCTGAGGATTAGCACTGGACTGCAAACCCCAAGGGCAGCAGTTCAACCCACCAGAAGCTCCTCAGAAACCCTATGCAGGGTCTCTATGAGTCGGAATCGACTTGATGGCACTTAACAACAACATCAACATAGCAAAATTCATGAGTATATTTCAACAACACACTGAAGTCCAAATAAAATAATACCAACCATTCTCTTTTATAGCTTTTCCAAAGTATAGTGGTTGCAATGGATAATAAAGAACTTACTTTATTTGGGGAGGATGGGTTTGACACCTTACTTTTCCTAAATAAGTGATTTTATTCATTACCCAAAACCTATTCCCAAGGAAGGTGTAACTTTTACATCTTCTGTGGGCTAGAACTTTGTTCATTTAAAACTAGAAAACCTTATGAAATTTCTTCTTTATAGATTGTTGTTAAGTGCCATTGAGTCAGTTCTGACTCATTGCAACTCCATATGGGGTTTTCAAGGAGGAGCTAGTGGGTTTGAATCACTGACTTTGCAATTAGCAGTCCAGAGCTTACCCTACAGCACCACACCAGGACTCCTTTATAGAAGAAGATGCAAAATCAGAACAACCATTTAAGATTATGAAGCTGATGACAGGGGCTTAAAGAATATACCCAAAGGTCACATGGTTAGAATGTCTGGACCCATCATCTGCACACAGACTCTTATCTTACCCACTAAGAGACACACATACAACAGTTCTAAAAGGATTAAATGTTGATAAGATTTCTTCTCTCCTGTCTTGGGCTAAAGAAATTCCAGCACACTTAAAAAAGCAAAAGAATTGGGAAACCAAATATAGCTTAGCCTTTAGGGGTGAAATCAGAATCCTTACATTAAGAAAAACTGCAAGAAAAGACACCAGGAAATATGCATTAAAGGCAATACTGAGAAAGTCCAGCAAATCTGAATCACCTCTGACCTCTCCAAAATATAATGTTAAGGCACCAAGGGATAAAAACTAGGAGTTACTGTAAGGACATAATTCACAGCTGAAAAAGCAAACCAATAGGAAACTTTTAAAGCTAGAGACTATTCTGAGGCCAAGTACACAAAGAAATAACAAGCTTCAGTTAAGTTTGTGACACTGACTTGAACACAGAATTGCTTTAGAAATATGCATCCACTTTAGTATTCTAGATTTAAAAAGAAGCTATATACTCTGTGGATATGCAGAATATTTTTTGCTCAATATTTTAAATATTCAAACTATATTACTCTAGATGAGAGTGATTATCTGCTTATTTTAACATAGAATAAAGCTGTTTAAGACCTTATAATAATTTCTTCAAATACGAAGAATTAGAGGGTGACAAATGAGAATCTGAATTTGTGCACTAGTCAAATTAATCAGAAAAACTTGTTTTCGAAGTTCTGGTGTGGCGCTGCGGGTTAAATATGCAGGACCATAAGGCCGGTTTGCACTGCAACGTTGATAGTTCAAACTACCCTATACAGGATCACTATGAGTGGGGACAGACTCAACAGCACTTAATAACACACACCCCGTTTTCATATATAATTTTTTACACCGTATTTTCTGGATCAAAAAAAAACTAATTAAAGAGAGACAATATAAATTTGGTTTACAACCTTGGAAACCCTGTGCAGGGTCGCTATGAGTCGGAACCGACTCCACGGCACATAACAACAACAACAATATAAATTTATCATATTACACGTGATCCCTGCATAAGGTACATTTAAAAAATGCAAATAGTAAAAACTTATATGTCTGTAGCAATAGTAATATAAAAGTGAAATTATTAAATATTATGTTGTGGGCTGTTGAGTTCTGACTGAGTTCTGACTAAGTATAGCATAGCGTAGAAATTGCCCCATAGGATTTTCACAGCTAAAATCCTTTTGGAAGCAGACTGGTAGGTTTGAACTGATGACCTTTCAGCTAGCAGCTGAACACTTAACCATATTGTAACGAGTATAACATAGTTCTAGATGTCATGGCTACTTTATGAGATATTATCTACTAACTTCAACAAAACGTAGAAAAATATGAGCATACATTTTTACATAAGAGTGAAACTAATTTCTGGTTAGAAACTAAAAGAAATATCGTAAGAGATAAAAGAATCACCCAATATTTGGTTTGAGTAAAGGCAAATTTAATTCAAGTTAAAGGCATTTTAGAAGTATGAAAGTGAAAATACACATGCATGATCAATCCAATTACATTTCAAAGATGAAATATATGGCTGCTACAAGAACAAGCAAGTCATTTTCTGGGGAGCCATCAAAGAAAGCAATCAAGTTCCTTCAGGACAAACCCCCTCCCAACACTGAAACTCAAAGGGAACACATGAGGAGGCATGTAAGCTTGCTGACGACCATGTTGGGCTATTGGTGAGTGGAAGAGGAGGAAAGGAAGCAATGAATAAATGGACTGAGTTCAACCATGTTCCATAGACTCCCGTTAACCTGGAGATGAGAGAGAGAAGAGGAAGGGTTGGTTGGCCTAAAGTGTGGTGAGACCTGGGGCTCCTGAGTCCATGCACAAAGACACAGCCACAGAGGGCTACGAGAGTGAAACATCCAACTGATATGAAGTGAGGGGAGACGCACAAGAACACACAAACTTGCAGAGAGTACCCATTCAACTTAGCCTTTACTAAGCATGATGTCATTTTCTAGGTTTTCTTCTGATAACATGTCCGAAAAATGAGAGATTAACTAAGTCTCACCATCCCAGCTTCTATAAAGTACTCTGGCTCTACTTCCAACACAGATTCATTTGTTCTTCTGGCAATCCTTGGTACCCTCAATAATCTTCTCCAACTGAAATGCATTAATTCTTCTACAGCCTTCCTTATTCACTGCCCAACTTTTACATGCATATGAGGATACTGAAAATATCATAGTTTCAGTCAGGTGCACCTTAGTCCTCAAGCTGATCTCTTTGCTCTTGAACACTTTAAAGTAGGGTCTTGTGCAGCAGATTTGCCTAATGCAATACATCGTTTGATTCTTTGGCTGCTGCTTTGATGAGTATTGATTATGGATCCAAGGAAAATGAAGTCTTTGAGAGCCTCAATCTTTTATTCATTTATCATGATGTTATTGACTGGGTCCAATTGTGAGGATTTCTGTTTTCTTTACATTAAGGTGCAACCCATAACTGAGGGCTGTAGTTTTTGATCTTTATCATTGAGTATTTAAGTCCTCATCCTGATGTGCCACTGTGAGTTAATGTGA
>NW_006408602.1:9214506-9215753 GCF_000296735.1 Chrysochloris asiatica | reverse complement strand
CAGATTATTTGCTCAGCATATAAAGTGAGTAAGCATGGTGAAAGAATACAACCCTGGTGAACCCCTTTCCTGATTTTAAATCATTCAGCATCCTCTTGGTCTATGTACAGGTTCCTCATGAGCACAATTAAGTGTTCTGGAATACCCATTTTTCACAATATTATCTGTAGATTATCATGAGCCACACAGTTGAAAGGCACTGCATAATCAATAAAGTACAAGTAAACATTTTTCTGGAACTTTCTACCGGAAGATGAGCCCCTCACATTTGAAAGCACTCCAAATACAACTGGGGAAGAACTACCTCCTCAAAGCGGAGTAGACCTTGAGACATAGGTAGAGCAAAGCTTTTATGACATTCATCTGTTGATGGGACACAACTGTAAATGAGAGAAGATAATTGCAAACACTCACTAACAATCACAATAAACACTAACTAATAGTGTGGAATATAGAAGTATAAATCTAAGAAAATTGGAAGTCATCGAAAACGAAATGGAACTCGAAGATTTTATCCTAGGAGTTGTTGTTGTTAGGTGCCATCGAGTTGGTAATGACTCACAGCAACCCTATCACAACAGAACTGAACACTGCCCAGTCCTGGGCCAACCTCACAATTGTTGCTACACCTGAGCCCACTGCTGTCACCACTGTGATGGTCCATCTCGTTGGGGGTCTTCCTCTTTATCTCCGACCTTCCACTTTACCAAATATGATTACATTATCCTTCTTCAGCGATAATATGTCCAAAGTATGAGAGACCAAGTTTGGTCATCCTGGCTTCCAAGGAGCACTCTGGCTGTACTACTTCCAACACAAAATGTGTTGGAAGAAGTTAATTGTTTTCAACACAGGCTAAAGCTGAAGACAATTAAAACAAGTTCATAAGATACAAAGTGTGACCTTGAATATATCCCACCTGAATTCAGAGACCATTTCAAGAACAAATTTGATGCATTAGACACTAATGACTGTAATGACATACAGAGTTCTGTAATGACATCAAGAACAAAATACAGGAAGAAAGCAAAAAGTCATTAAAAAGCCAGGACAAAACAAAAAGACCAAACTGGATGTTAGAAAAGACTCTGAACCACGTCTTGAACATAGAAAAAGTAAAGTGACTAGAAGAAATGATGAAGTAAGAGAACTCAATAGAAAATTTCAAACAGTAGCTCAATAAGACAAAGTAAAGTATTATAATGAAATATGCAAAGAGCTGGAAGTAGAAAACCAAAAGGGATATA
>NW_006408602.1:9185215-9212216 GCF_000296735.1 Chrysochloris asiatica | reverse complement strand
GAGATGTTTTCTCTTGTACTTTAAACATGTTGTCTGGGAGGATAAATTCCTGGAGCAGTGCATTCATATAAAGTGGAAGTTCAGCAGAAGAGAGGAAGACCCCCAAAGAGATGGCTTGCCAACATTGGCTCCAACAATGCTCACACATAACCATTGTGAAGATGGCGCAGGACTGGTTACTGTTTATTCTGTTGCACATAGTGTCACTGTGAGGAAGAACTGACTTGATAGCACTGAACATAACAACAATGATACACATTAGGTAATGGTAGCTTTATGAATACAGGATAGCATTAAGGGGAGAATGAGTGACAAGAGCTAATATTTTACATTGGATGATCAGAAAACAATCTGAAGATGTGACATTTGAGCAAATCTAAATGAAGTAAACAGAAGAAACTATACCTGGGGGACAGAGCTTTCCAGGGCCAAAAACAGCAAGTACAAAGGTGCTGAAACTGACATAGTTTCATAAGTTCAAGGAACAACAAAGGAGATCAGCATGGCTGAAGCACCCTGAGTGACAGAAGGAATAGCAGATGAACTCAGAGTTAGCTGGGCTCTAGATGGTGCATTGGTGTTGCTGTTAGGTACATCGAATCAGTTCCCACTCATGGTGATCCTATATACAATGGAATAAAACACTGCCTGGTCCTACAATATCTTTACAATTGTTGTTACATTTGAGCCCACTGTTTTAGCCACTGTTCCAATCCATCTCATTAAATGTCTTGTTTTTTTTGCTGACCCTCTACTTTCCCAAGCATGATGTCCTTCTCCAGACTGGGCCCTCATGATAACATGTGCAAAGTACATAAGACAAAGTCTCATCATCTTTGCTTCTATGGTAGATTCTGACTGTACTTCTTCCCACACAGATTTGTTCATTCTTTTGGCAGCCCATGATATATGAAATATTCTTCAGCAATGCCACAATCCAAAGGCAACAATTATTTGGTCTTCCTTAGTCATCTTCCCACTTTTGTATTCATATGAGGCAACTGAAAATACTATGGCTTGGGTTAGGCCTACCATCATCTTCTAAGTGACGTTTTGCCTTTTAACACTTTAAAGAGAACAGCATATCTGCTCAATGCAGTACATCATTTCATTTCCTGACTGATGCTTCCATGGGTGTCAACTGTGGATACAAACAAAATGAACTTCTTGACAACTTCAATCTTTCCCATTTATTATGAAGGTGTCTACTGGTACAATAGTGATGATTCATCTGCATCTCACAGATTGTTAATGAGTCTTCCTCCAATTCTGATGGTGAGTTCTTCAGCTAGTCCAGTTTCTGGGATTATTTGCTCATCATACGGGCTGAATAAGTATGGTGAAAAGGAACAACCCTGATGCCTACCTTTCCTGATTTTCAACAACTGGAAAGTTGTGTGTCAAGTTGTTCTGTTCTGTTCTGTTCAAGCAACTGTCTCTCTCTTGTTTTATATTCAGATTCTGCAGGAGCACAATTAAGTGTTCTGGAATTCTCATTCTTTTCAATATTATCCATAACTTGTTACTATCCACACAGTGGAATGCCTTCACATAGTCAATAAAGCACAGGCAAACATCTTTCTGGTAGTCTTTGCTTTCAACCAACATCCAATTGATAATCAGAATGATAGCCCTCATTTACATCCTCTTCTGAACTGGCAGTTCAGATTACGGAGAGTCCTGTAAACTATGGGAAGGACTGGATAAAACCAACGTGGAATAACAATCCTGGCAAACAGGAGGGTAGAATAATTTCCATCTTAAAATGAACAAAGCAAAGAACAAGGCAGTCGGAGAAAGAAATTAAAATAGCCACTCAAACTACAATGGAATTTTGGCAGGAGTACTGTTGTTGTTGTTGTTGTTGTTAAGTGCCGTCAAGTTGTTTCCAACTCCTAGCGACCCTGTATAAGGTTTCTAAGGAGTAATTAGTGGGTTTAAACAACTGAACTTGTGGTTAGCAATGCAGTGCTAATCCTACCACATCAAGAGAGAACATTAGAGGAGGATGATTTCAGAATAAAATATGTAGTCCCATTTTCTTCACTTACTTTACCAAAAGTTATTAACTGTCAGTCACTGTGTCTGATGCCAGGAACACAAAAATGGATAAAGTAGATTCTGAGGTTAAATAAATAAACCCAAGACTTTGTTTTGCTGGTACAAAGAGCCACTAAAGAATTTTGAACTGGGAGTGATGTAATGAAAATAGTAATGTGGCATAGATTATGTAATCTGGTGATGGCAAACAGAATCAGTGAAAATAAAAGGACTGATTAAAGATAGGAAAGTATCTGTAAACATCTAGGTATGTGCTAATGTGCAGTATCAGAGGCTCTATGGGGGTGGGGATAGGAAGCCAACATTAATTATTTAGCATTTTGTGAAAGAGAATAAGGTATCTATGTCACTGACAAGTTTATTTTGTTTGTTTTGAGGGTACAGGAAACTGAAAGTTAAGAAACAGAATTAATTACTAAAGAAGATTATAAATTGATTTGAAAACTGAATATTTACATAAGAAAATTTTGAAAATCTCAACCTAGAGCCAAACACTATGTTCAGACTCCCAAACCATTCTGTCTAGTATTTCAGTACTTTTGAATGAACATTTCAATGCTTAATAATTAAAATGAGTCACTGTATTAGGTGCCACCTTCTAAATATTGTCCTTATTCTCAAAGAATATATAGCACAATAGACAATATATAATAGCACAACAGAATACAGACAAGTGGAAGTAACTAAAAATACTTTAAGTGGTAAGAGAGATGTTTTGAATACTCAATGTAGAAAAAAGGAGCAGTTAGTCCAAGCAGGGGTTTAATGAAGGGTTCTTAGAGGAGACACACCATTACCAAATTAGGGAAGTTATACTACCCTAATTGAAACATAATGCAAAAAAAGTTTTCAGAAAGCTAAAATAAAGCATAGTGGCACTGAAATGATTTATGTTGAGTAAACTCATAGCGACTCTGTCTAAGGTTTCAGAGGCTTTAAATCTTCACAAAAGCAGAAAGCCTCACCTTTCTCCCAAGGAGCGGCTGGTGGGCTCAAACTGCGGACTCTGTAGTTCACACTCCAGTGCTTATTGTATGGAACCACTAGCTCTTAACTGTAAATGTTGTTAAGTGCCATCGAGTCGGTTCCGACCCATAGTGATGCTGTATAGGGTTTCTGAGGAGCAGCTGGTGAGCTTGAACTGCCAACCTTGCAGTTCAAACAGCTCTGCAATCTGGCACATTAACCCACAGCGCCACACTAGGACTTCTAACTATAAATAGATAAGTATAATTAAGTAAGCATGAATGCACTGAATTTTATATCCAAACTGTATATGTTAAATTATGTATAAAATTCTTATATAAGGAAAAGGAGAACAAAACAGGAATTAGTGACTAAATAGATCATCAGAACACATTTATTCACAATACAGACAATAATGTACACAGTGTACTTATGGAAAATGCCATATATATCTAATTTAGCAGCACCCAAGTCAATTACTGGTGGTATTCAACACCCCCTCACAATCTTTAATTTTCCTTTTCCTCTCAGTTTTTTCTTTCTCCTTCTCTCTCACTTTAGTCATTACATCATTTACTGGCTACAGTGGTCATTTACAACATGGCCACAAGTACTAGGATACCAATTAATCAGGGATTATGAATACCTTGACCATAGAGTGCTACAAACACACCACTCTGTGACCCCCAAGGTTCAGTAATTAAAGGCCATGACACTTCTGCTTTGTTCATTGGGAAAACTTGCAATTGCATCCCTGAGCTGCCATGTTTGAAGTCCATTTACACTGAGACCATCCTGTTGTAGAGGACACAGGTAACACTTAGGTCAACAGTCCCAGCTCGTTGTGTCTTCCAGTCCTAGACATGTGAGTGAAAAAGTCATCCAGGACTGAATCCTCCAGGCGCAGTTTTTTCCAGTTTGTCTCCTGCCTTTTGAGCCAGATACAGAGGCACCCACCCTGACTTCCTACTTGTCGTAAAGCAGAGATGAGCTGTCTTTGCTTTCTAAATTCCTGACCTACAGAATCTGCAAGCACGATAAAAGGGCTGATCCTTTACTAACTACACGTAAAAGAAAAGCCCTGGTGTGCCACTGTGGGATAATTCATTGAACCCTAAGGTCAGTTTGAGCCATGGGTCCATGGTTTAAAGTCACCAGTTGGTCCTTGGAAATCCTAGGTGGATCGCTGAGTCAGCACCAACTCAATGGCACTTAACACAAAATTATATATACACACACACACACTCATGGAGTCCTGGTACGGCACTGTAGGTTAATGCACCAGACTGCAAAGTCGTTTGAACTGTAAGGTGGATGGTTCAAGCTCACTAGCTGCTCCTTGGAAACCCTATACAGCCCTTAACAACAACATATATATAATATATACATACACACACACACATAATTAGTAAGGAGTCCTGATAGGTGCTGTGGGCTAACGTATCAGACTGCAAAGTCGTTTGAACTGTAAGGTGGATGGTTCAAGCTCACTAGCTGCTCCTTGGAAACCCTATACAGCCCTTAACAACAACATATATATAATATATACATACACACACACACATAATTAGTAAGGAGTCCTGATAGGTGCTGTGGGCTAACGTATCAGACTGCAAAGTCGTTTGAACTGCAAGGTTGGCGGTTAGCTGCTCCTCGGAATCCCTATACAGGGTTGCTATGGATAGGAATCGACTCGATGGCACCTAACGACGACAACAACAT
The DNA here is from genome assembly GCF_000296735.1 of Chrysochloris asiatica. NCBI lineage: Eukaryota > Metazoa > Chordata > Mammalia > Afrosoricida > Chrysochloridae > Chrysochloris > Chrysochloris asiatica. The sequence continues at coordinate 9,207,467 of NW_006408602.1, read as the reverse complement.
AGTGTTAGTAAATACACCTATCAATGTTTGGCTGGACATTCAGCCACAGGGGTAGGTTCAGTTCTAGACCTGTAGGGTGACCAAGGGTCAGAGTCTCAGGGTTCCATTAGTCTCTAGCCAGTATGCTTGAGCTTTTCTATGATTTTGTTACTACATGTGTCCTGATGCTGTTATGTACTTAGCTTCAAAGAATTCATGAATAATTTTATCAATGGTAAAGACCCAAACATTTTTTTAGGGTCAAATACTACATAACAAGTAAGTGAGGGCTAACTTCCATTTGTGAGCACTTTTTCCTAATTGGTGGTAATAAATTCCTAAAAAGAAAGGGTCTAATGGTAATGTTGACTGATTCTGAACTACAGCAACCCAAATGTTCATGTCACAGTGGAATTTGTGCTACAATTTACCCTAATGGACTAGGTGCATCAATAAATATTGAAAATGTCCAGTCTCTCTCTTTACCCCTTCCATTTAAATCAAATTCAATTCTATGTCAACAGACTGTACCAGTGTATAATGACAATAGCTAATGCACTGTGAAAAGTGGTATTCTTTGATAAATAATTTTTCTAAAACCTCTTAGGCATTCTGCATCCTCAGTATTTCTTTCACACTCAAGAGTAAATTACACAACCAAAGACTACTGACCATTGCCAATTGTGATAATGCAACCAAAAACGTTATTAACAATTTCAACAGTGACTATTTTCAAATTTCAAAAATCAATCAATTACAAGAGTAAAAAAAAAAAATAACAATCTTTTTAGAAAGAAATTTTGTAGTCAAAAAATACAAAAGTAAAGCTAAAAGTATTGTTATAATGCCATAGAAACCTTTACTAAACAAAGATAACAAAATGTGAATCTACTTTTTCTTCGCAAAATCTATACACATCTGAAAGTGGTATTTCCAGAGCTCTAATTTCTGCATCAGACTGCAAAGTCATTTGAACTACAGGGTTGGTGGTTCAAACTCACCAGCTGTTTCTTGGAAACTCTATACAGGGTCTCTATGGGTCAGAATCGACTCGATGGCATTCAACAACAACAACTTCTCCCCAAAGAATTCTCCACTCTTTGATTTGTTGGTATTAAGTGTTGTTGAATCCCACCCATAGCGACCTATATAGGGTTTCCGAGGAGTGGCTTAGTGGGTTTGAACCACCGGCCTTGCAGTCCAAACTGACTTTGCGGTCCAGTACATCATCTTGCAGTGACACACCAGGACTCCTTTACACCACATTTTGATCTACACTACATCAAAATGGGAGTTTTGGCACACTCGAGGAACTCAAATTGAGATCCTTTTCAATATTTGTTGAATTTGGGAAACAAAAGTCTGAAAGAGTAAGACTGGGGCTGTAGGGTAGATTGGGTAAGGTTTCCCAATGAAATTCTCAAGTCTGAAGGAATAAGATCTAGGCTGTAGGGTGGATTGGGTAAGGTTTCCCAATGAAATTCTCAAGTCTGAAGGAATAAGATCTAGGCTGTAGGGTGGATTGGGTAAGGTTTCCCAATGAAATTCTTATAGGACAACCCTTGGTACTCTGGAAGAAGGCATAGGTACATTGTTGTGATGGAAACCAATTCCACATCACAACTTTCCAGGCCTTTTTCTCACTGCTACAGTTTTCAATTTTCTTAAAAGTTTTTCAAAATAAGCTCCTGTGATAGTTCTGTGGCCTAAAAGAAAACCTATCAATGTTACCCTTTTGTAGTCCCTAAGGACAGCTGGTATTGGCCATTTTGAATCTGACAACCACATGGTTTACTATGCCAAGAAGACAAATTGAAGAGGAATGGTGTTGCATTCATCGTCAAAAAGAACATATTCAGACCACTCATGAGGTACAACGCTGTCTGTGATAGGATAATATCCTAACTGGAAGACCAGTTAATACCACTATTATTCAAATTCACACACCAACCACTAGAGCCAGTGAGGATGAAACAAAAGAATCCTACCAACTTCTTTAATCTGAAATTGATCAAACATGCAATCAAGATGTATTGATCATTACTGGTGATTGGAATGCAAGGGTTGGGAGCAAAGAGGAAGGATCAGTAGTTGGAAAATATGGCCTTGGTGATAAATGATGCTGGAGATCACATGATAGAATTCTGCAAAACCAATGACTTGTTCATTTCAAATAACTTCTTTATACAGAATAAGAGCCAGTTATACACATGGACCTCACCAGATGGAATACACAGAAATCAAATTGACTACATCTGCGGAAAGAGACAATGGAAAAGCTCCATATTATCAGTGAAAACAAGGCCAGGGGCAGACTATGGAACAGACCATCAATTACTCGTATGAAAATTCAAACTGAAGCTGAAGAAAATGAAAACAAGTCCATGAGAGCCAAAATATGACCTTGAATATATCCCACCTGAATTTACAGATCATCTGAAGAACAGATCTGATACATTAAACACTAAAGACCGAAGACAGAAGTGTTGTGGGATGACATCAAGAACATCATACATGAAGAAAGCAATAAATTAAGAAGACAAGAAAGAAGGAAAAGGTCAAAATGGATGTCAGAAGAAACACTGAAACTTGCTTTCCAGCATAGAGATGCTATAGCAAATGGAAGAAAAATGAGGAGGTTCAAGAACTGAACAGAAAACTTCAAAGATCAACTTGATGAAATAAAGCCAAATATTATAACAAAATGTACAAAAATCTGGGGTCAGAAAACCAAAAAGGAATAACACGCTCAGCATTTCTCAAGCTGGGAGGGAGAACTGAAGAAAAAATTCAAGCCTCGACTTTCGATATTGAAAGATTCTCTGGGCGAATTATTGAATGATGCAGAAAGCATCAAGAGAAAATGGAAGGAATACACAGAGTCACTGTACCAAAAGGAAATGGTTATTAATGTTCAGCCATTTCCAGAGGTAGCATATGATCAAGAGACAATGATACTGAAGGAAGAAATCCAAGGTGCATTGAAGGAACTGGCAAAGAACAAGGCACCAGGAATTGATGGAATAAAAATGAAAAACTTTCAAGAAAGTGAGGCAGCACAGGAGGTACTCACTCCTCTCTGCCAAGAAATTTGGAAGAAAACTATTTGGCCGATTGACTGGAAGAGATCCTTATTTGTGAGAGGTGACCCAACGGAATGCAGAAATTATCAGTCTCCCTGATATCCCATGCAAGTGAAGTTTTACTGACAGTAATACAGAAATGGCTGCAAGCATACATTGACAGAGAACTTGCAGAGGTTCAAGCTGGATTCAGAAGAGGCTGTGGAATGAGGGATATCATTCTTGATGTCTGGTGGATCTTGGCTGAAAGCAGAGATCAGAAATATCAGAAAGATGTTTACCTGTGCTTTAGTGACTACACAAAGGCTTTTGATTGTGTGGATCATGACAAGCTATGGACAATACTGTGAAGTATGAGTATTCTGGAATACTTAATTCTGCTCATGAGGAATCTGTACATGGACCAAGAGGCAGTTGTTCGAATAGAACATGGGAACACTGGATGGTTTAAAATTAAGAAAGGTGTACAAAAGGCTTGTATTCTTTCACCATACTTATTCAACCTGTATGCTGAGCAAATAATATGAGAAGTTTTTCTATGAAGAAAAATGTGGCATCAGGATTGGAGGAAGACTCATTAACAACCTGCGATATGCAGATGATACAACCTTGCTTGCTGAAAGTGAAGAGGACTTGAAATATTTACTTATGAAGATCAAAGAGCACAGCCTTCGGTATGGATTGCATCTCAATGATAAGAAAACAAAAATCCTCACCACTGGACCAATAAACAACATTCTTATCAATGGAGAAGAGACTGAAGTTGTCAAAGACTTCATTCTTCTTGGATCAACTATCAACACTTACATAAGCAACAGTCAAGAAATCAAATGAACGTATTACATCAGGCACATCTGCTGCACAAGACCCTTTTAAAGTGTTGAAAAGCACAAAGATGTCAGCTTGAGGACTAAGTAGCGCCTGATCCAGGCCATGGTATTTTCAATAACCTCATATGCATGTGGAAGTTGTACAGTAAATAAGGAAGACTGTAGAAGAATTGATGCTTTTGAGTTATGGTGTTGGAAGAGAATATTGAAAGTGTTATCCATGGGCTTCCCATAGAACCAACAGATCTGTGTTGGAAGACATTCAGCCAGAGTGCTCCTTGGAGGCCAAGATGGCCAAACTTCATCTCTCATACTTCGGACATATTGTCAGGAGGGACCAGTTGCTGTAGAAAAAGTGGAAGACCCCAAATTGTTGGTATGGATTGGCCAAGTGGCAGCATCAGTGGGCTCAAGCGTGGCAACAATAGTGAGGTTGGCTCAGGATCGGGCAGTGTTTTGTTCTGCTGCGCATAAGGTCGCTATGAGTTGGCATCAACTTGATGGCACCTAACAACAACAACAGCAACAAGGACAGCTGTCATAATCTTCTGAGCTGACATCTGCTTCGAATGTAACTGTCCCAGCAGCTCCACTCAGAGGCCATTGTTTTTATATGCCGTGGAATCAGTTCTGATTCATAGCAACCATGTAAGGGTTTCTGAGGCTGTATGTATATCTTTACGGGAGCAGAGAGATCTCTGCAGTCATCCACAGATTTCAGACATATTTAAACACATTTTGTTTGGAATAAAATTGGGCATGTATGAACTGGTATCGTAGTAGCCGTGGTGGTGGTGGTTATGTGCCGTGCGTGGAGTTGGTTATGACTCATAGTGACCCTGCATAGCGTTTCCGAGGCTGTAAATCTTTACGGGAGCAGAACGCCTCATCTGTCTTCTGTGGAACCGCTGGTAGTTTTGAACTGCTGACCATGAGATTAGCAGCCCGATTTGTAACCACCACGCTACCAGAGCCAACTACTTACCCATATAATTAAACTCTGGAGTCCTAGTGTGGCACTGCAGGATTAGCACTGGACTGCTAGGTCATTTGAATTGCAGGATTGTTAGTTCAAAATCACCAGACACTCCTCTGAAACCCTAGATAGGGTCATAGTGAGTCAGAACTGACTTGACAGTCCTTAACAACAACAATCAAACTCTAACAGAACTAATAGCTTAGTCACTTTCACAATACAACAGAATAAATAAAACAGTGTCCGATCCTACTTCACCTTCACAATTGTTGGTATTGTGACAACCCAATATAAACTTTGTTGTTGTTATTGTTATGTGCCATGGAGTCGGTTCTGACTCATAGCGACCCTGCACAGGGGTTTCGAGGCTGTAAATCTTTATGGGAGCAGAAAGCCTCATCTTTCTCCCGCAGAACAGCTGGCAGTTTCAAACTGCTGACTCTGAGGTTAGCAGCCCAATTCGTAACCACTCCGCTACCAGAGCTCCTTAAAATAACTTTTGGTGTCTGAAAATCCTTTGACTTAAGGTGTAAATTGTTGTGAATCTGTATAGCCATATCATTAAGGTCAGCTCTACTTTGAGAAGGCAGCTCTTCCCCAGTCGTATTTTCAGTGTCATCTAACCTTGGGGCTCATCATCTGGTACTATAGCAGATAATGTTTCAACTCCTATTCAAAGGGTTTCCAATGGTCATCTAGTCTGGAAATGACACAGAAGCCTCTCTACCATGGGTGATGCTGATAGTATTTGATCACCCAGTGGTACAGCTTTCAGCATCATAGCAATTCGCCAGCCACCACAGTATGATACACTGACAGACAAGTGTACAAGTGTGTGTGTAGGGAAGAGATGGTTATTATAAAGCTCCAATATTAGGGCTGTACGCCTCAAAGGCTTTTGTTATATCACTCTGTGTGTGTGTGTGTGTGTGTGTGTGTGTGTATGCAAGGTTTACAGTAAATGAGCCAATTCATCTGGTTCTGCATGCTTGGGACTTAATACACGTTATTTACACATGATGGGTTTCATCTGTGTAGCACCATTGGTAATATTTATCTGCACATCAAAAAGCTCGTTTCCTGTTTTTAGAAAAATCGCATATATCCTGGGATTAAAACCAAAACAAATTAAAGTGGTGAATAAAAGATCTGCAATCTCTCAGAATGACGCATAAAAACAGGATGATCACCAACTAAGTATGTATGTGCATACTGCTATCGGGGCAGACAGAATTCACAAAAAGGAAGTATTAGAGATCCTTGCTCACAGTAACAGTGTAGCAGGGTTTTGTTATCATCTTCTGAAATTTAACTGGAAATGGAGAAATGAATTTACATTGAAACAAGAAAAGACTAAGCTTTATAAAGCTTTGAAACTAAAGCACATACAATTCAAAATAAATGTGAAAATAGTCCCCATTGTTTATAAACAATCAGTAGAAAGTTAAACCTTGAAATTTACCGTTAGTTAGGAAAAACTATTTAGATTGACTGTTCACAATGAAAAACTTTTAATAACACTTCAAGTCTTTATAGAACAGTAACTTCTAAGAATTACAGAAACAGACACAAAAGTAATTAAGTATAAAACTGCTTTACCTTTGGAAATGGTAATTAGCTTACAGCTATCTGTGTATCTGTGTGAAACATTTTAAAAGGAGGGCATAGTCTGCATATTTGCACAAGACATTTAAAATTTTTCAGCAATGATCTGTAACACATTTTTTTCTAGAAAAATCAATTTTTCCTTTGAAGACGGTGTATACTGAATTAGAGTTTTGTTCTGTAATTCTTAGAACGTGAGGTTATAATAGGCTTCAATCATCCACTATTCCTATGTTTCCAAGCATTTGGTAAATATAGACAAAGAGCTAATGTTCTGTCATTCAGGAAAACCATTGAATGGCTAAATTTATATCATCATACTTTCTGAAACACAGTATTATTGATTGAATTATATCTCCCAAAAATATGTGTTATATACTCTAACCTCTATGCCTGCAGTTATAATCCCATTTTGGAATGAGATACAGGCGGACTTATAATTAAGTGCCATCAAGTCAGTCCTGACTCATTGAGACCCTGTCTAGTTTCCGAGGCAGTCTTAGGGTTAAGAAAGTCACATTTATGCACAACATGTGTTATGAAACAATCCCTGTAAATCCTACAATATTAAAAAGTCAAGATACATATGGTGGTGGTAGCTGTGTGCCGTGGAGTCGGTTCTGACTCAGAGAGACCCTGCGTAGGGTTTCCGAGGCTATAAACCTCTAGAGGAGCAGAAAGCCTCAGCTTTCTCCTGCGGAACGGCTGGTAGTTTCGAACTGCTGACCCTGAGCTTAGAAGCCCAACTCGTAACCCACTACGCTTCCAGAGCTCCTTAAGGTGCATATAAGAGTCCATAACAACAACTTGGTATGGGTCGAAACCTACTCTCTGGCACTTAACAACAACAACAAATGGGCACTACTATGGGATGGACACTAATCATTGTTAGTGTAATAATTTACTACTGTATTATTAAGATAAAGATGTTTTACTATAGCTGGAAGTGTTAGTTTCAAGCTCACCAGCTACTCCTCAGATACCCTATACAGGGTCGCTATGGGTTGGAATCAACTCAACGGCATTTAACAACAACAACAAACACTATATACTATACTAAGACAACAGTATATGCCATATACTGAGGAGTCCTGGTGTAACACTGTAGGATAAGCACAGGACTGCTAACCACAAGGTCAAATGTTCAAATCCACTAGCCACGCCTCGGAAACTCTATACAGGGTTGCTATGAGTTTACTTTAAAGTACTTAACAACAGCATCAAAAAGACAAATATTTGACTGAATTTAGACAGGAACCATATCTAATTGTTCTGATGTACATACAAATTTGATTTAAAGACACATTAAAAGAAAGGAACTTGCCTGTAATCTGGGGACTACCTGTATAAAGAAGGTTAATTTAAGCAAGCAAGCCAGAGTACTAGAGATGGGGACGAGAGATGCCAAACAAAGAAGACTGCCCAGGAGTAGAAGCTTATAAGAGACAATGACTTTCCTCCAGAGCACACAGTAAAAGCCTTAACCTAGAGCCAGTGCTTTAAATTCAGACTTCTAGTTTCTAAACTGAAAAAATTAATTTGTTTGTTAAAAACATCCACTTCTAGTATTTCTGTTGTTACAGCAGCAGTAGAAAACTAAGATACACAGTAAAAAACCACTGTTAGAATCAATGGTTATTAGATCGAATCCACCATGAACAATGTCAACTCTGCCTGGTTGTATTAACAGGAAAATGTTTTACGAGTTCTACCACTGGGTATCAATTTAACTTCTAGCACCAACTATGCTATAAAACTGTGAGCGTAATTTATATGGTGACCTGTGTGTGTGGGAAGCAATATCTCAGTGAAACTTCTCACAGTCTGACAAAATGCTTTGATTTGCACCATTCAGATGATTGAGCAAAAAGAGTTTAAGCAATCACAACCAATAGCCTTTATCTACAAATGCACTAAAAATTTATTACTCTCTGAGTGCAACCAATTGCTTTAGAGCCAGGCTTGATAGAATAGAAATGATTGGATAAATATTACATTTTCAACTGGTACACATCTTGTCCATTAGGTTTAAATATTGGACATGCTACGCGTTTAAGATAAACATCAGTCTTAACTGATTCCATCACAATACATTTAGAAACTCTGTAAATGTTTCCATAGTAACATTTTTGTGCTTACATATAGCTGAGGATACATGTTCATTCCCAATTAGGAGAAAGTAGACTGAGAGTGTACTAAACTCTCCTTAAACCATGTACCTTTGTCTTTTACTTAGCATTTAATACAGCTGACACTATTTACACATCCATTATTGTATATGAAGCCACTGAGTAATCATTTAAGTTGGAAAGAACAGAGCTCACTTGCCTATCCTAAATAATAATTTACTACTCGGACATTCCTAGGAATTTTAAACTAGTCTAGATTTCATGCTCACAGCTTTTCCAGTAGTTACTGCAGTGCATTAAGGGAAAGTATATTTTGGCTGGCAATCTCTGTATCCACCAACCCAAGATTACCCACCTTTGAAGTTGGCAATGGATGTTTCTGATCTATAGATACAAATCAAAGCTGTCGGGATTACTGGAACACAGCTTTTAAATATCCTTTCTAATATCATGGGAAGAATCCTACACACATAATCTTCAATGCCTTTGAGTTCCTAAGTGACGACGAGATTCTTGATTAACCTGATCAATTTAGTGTTATTCTCTATGTTTTCTAATTTGGTCTAATTTAGATATTGTACAGTAAATATTATCATCACCAGTTGGGTGATGAGAAAATGGACTCAGAGACACTAAATACATCATCAATAAAAAATGAGAATGGAAATCTAACCCTTGGTCTGTCTGACTTCAAAACATTTTCCACTGTAAACCATACTGAGGATCTGTAAAATCAGACAGTAGTAACTAAAATCTTATTTCCAAAGGTTTCACAAAAGTATCTAATACAAAATAGACACATAAGTAAAAAAAGACTTAAGCACACATATATTTATTACAGACTTTATCTTTATATTAATTACTAACTCATCACCAGTCTGAATTTGTTAAAGAAACATAGTACTGATCAAGGCATCATCAAGGTTTTATTGGCCATTAATGTCATCGCTGAGTTTTTTTCCTCAATTAAGGATTCCAGCCTTAATTCTATAAGAAAAAATAATTTCAGTTTACAAAATGGGTATAAAACAAAATATACCCACTTCTCAATAATCAACATGGTTAGGTTGAAAAGAGCAGATGATGAGAAAATTAGCTTTATGCAAAAATGGAGTAGGATCACATCAGAACACAAATGGAAGATGACTACATCATTACATAACTGCCAGGTTACATCCCCACATAACTGCGAACCCAGTAAGAATCATGGCACAACCAAGTAGGCATAACCTAACAGTCAGAATTGCTCTCGCCTTGCAACCTCAGTGTTTGTTAGATGTATGTTGTTAATGTGCAAGATAGAATTTTTTTGTATCATCGCAAATGCAAAATGCTGGATGAGACAGTTGATAGTGAGGAGTAAGTGCCTTGTTATTTAGAAATAAATCACTCCATATGCTATATACAAAGACATTTGTTATAGCACTACTAAATAAGACTTAAGCATTTAAACTTGGAATGCCTAGTAAGATCTTTTAAGCTGTTTTTCTTATCTTGTTCTTCAAAATTCAAAACTAGAAAATCCCACTTGACTAGAAAGGCTATTAAAAAAATAAGGCAGAAGAATGTCGTCCCTTCTAGGGTTAAAAGATGCTTTTTGTCAGATTTTAGGTAAGATTAACCTTTTGCTCACAATAGGACTGGTTATTGGTTTTGTGGTTTGTTTGTTTTTTACTATCTTTAACTCAGGTAAAAATCAATATAGAGCAAGACAAAGGGCTCTAGAGGGCCTGCCTATACCAGCTTCTGGTTTGGCTCCTGCACAATTCTACAACATGCTGAGCCTGGGAAGGATTAGCCTGCTTGTGTTGAGTAAACCGATGATACTCAATAAACAGTTTCTGTTGTAAACCCCTTAGGACGTGCAAAGCCACACTAGTTGGCAATAGACCAGATAAGCTGCAGAACCAGCTGTAATCTCATTTAGACCTGAGCTGATCCTCCTGTCCTTTCATTCCACAGGATCAAAGCAAACCACTGAGGAGGCTGCTGTATTATAGCGGCTCTGCTTGCTGGATGCAGCAAACATTTCATAAATTCCACTCCTTGAAGCAAGTCTCCACCTAATCTACCCAGAGCTGGGACAATCAATGAATTTCTGAATTCATTAGACTGATTATTATAGGGTAACCATTTTCTCTTTGGAGAAATGTGATAGCATGCCAACTTTACAAAGCAGCTCCTATTTCTGACCATGTCCTCCCTGTCCCTTCTGAAGGGCCTATAATTTCCCCCTACACCATTCAATAAAAGTGGTTTAAAATTACTTAGCTCATTATATTTAATGCATATTAACAAGGAAACAATATATGATGCTAAATTACTCCAGATGCAGTAGCTGACTACCACAATGCATTCAAGCTTTAACAGTGGCTAGTACTGGCATGGAGTCCTAGTGTGGCACTGCAGGCTAATGTTCGGGACTGCAGAATTGGTTTGAACTGCAAGTTTGGCAGTCCTTAGTAACCCTACACAGTGGTGTTATGAGTCAAAACTGACTCAAAGGTACTGAACAACAACAGTACTTCCTATACTCAGTGTCAGAGGAGAATGTCAAATCCTATTGGAATACATCATATACTAACCAAAATTTATGTTAAGAAAAAACAATTGCAGAAACGGTTTCTACGGTCTATTGTTGTTGTTGTTAGGTGCCATCGAGTCGGTATCGACTCATAGTGACCTTATGCACAGCAGAATGAAACACTGCTTGATCCTGGGCCAACCTCACTACTGTTGCCATGCTTGAGTCCATCGATGCTGCCACTTGGCCAATCCATCTTCGCTGGGGGTCTTCCTCTTTTTCTCTAACCCTCCACCTTACCAAACACGATATCCTTCTCTAGCAACTGGTCCCTCCTGACAATATGTCCGAAGTATGAGAGACAATGTTTGGCCATCTTGGCCTCTAAGGGCACACTGGCTGCACTTCTTCCAAAATGGATCTGTTGGTTCTTTTGGCAGCCCATTGCAGTTACAATATTCTCCTCCAACACCACAACTCAAAAGCATCAATTCTCTAAGGTCTTCCTTATTCACTGTCCAGCTTTCACATGCCTATGAGGTTATTGAAAACACCATGGCTTGGGTCAGGTGCACCTTAGTCCTCAAGCTGACATCTTTGCTCTTCAACACTTTAAAAAGGTCTTGTGCAGCAGATTTGCCTAATGAGATACATTGTTTGATTTCTTGACTGTTGCTTCCGTGAGTGTTGATAGTTGATCCAAGAAGAATGAAGTCCTTGACAACTTCAATCTTTTCCCCATTGATAAGAATGCTGTTTATTGGTCCAGTGGTGAGGATTTTTGTTTTCTTTACATTACGGTCTATTAGATAATGTAAATTTAATTTATATCTTTATTTGTAACTTTTCCATGAAACAGAAAACAAATTTAAAATTTTCTAAACTTTAAAAATAGGCAAATGTTTCACTCTCCCCTTTCAATACCTCACTAAACTGTAGATTTCCTTTAATAAAAATCCACACTTTATGTTAGGAAGCTTTAGAAAGCAGCTGCTACTCCCAAATTTGAGAGAACACAAACTGGATATACAAGGGGCATATGCCACATCACCAACCACTCCAAACAGTAAACATGACAAAAAAAACAACAACCCCAAAACAGATGCATAGAATTATAAGACATCAACATTTAAAAGAACCAAAGAATAATTTAATGTCGAATGCTAATAGTTGAGAGGATGCTTAGAATACATCTAGTGAGAGTGGGAAACATTTCTCTGTAAATATTTAGGCATTGCATGCTACTGCAAATGATGTTCACAACACATTCTACTTGTTTTACAAGCCTCACAAACAGACAAAACCATTGTAAGTTCAAAGGCTCTCAAAAACAGGCTTTGGGCCATGTATGGTCAGTCTGGCCACATATACTGACAAAGTTTCTTCCTCTTTAACAAAAGTGTAAATCCTACTTCTTAGTGCACTAGTTTGTCAACCCCTTCTAGCCCAAAGTATTCATTTTATAAGCCCTTAAGAATATGAATTGTTCTGCAGGAATCAAACTAAAGAACCGTTGTCTACAACAGAGTTTAGATTTTCTGCCTTCCACTCTGGTGTTTCTTTACTGCCTCTCAACATTTACCCCAACACTACTATAAGAAAATGGTGTTATGGTATTTCATAAACATTTGAAAGGGTTAGCCTATGATGTGCCAATCTAGATAGCATACTAAAGTAACCCCACAAAATAAGGAACCTGATCATTTCCAAGCTAACAAATACTATGTTTAATAATTCACCTCTCTCTAATCTATTCTTCACACATAAAAGGGTCCCATTTAACATAATCACATAATAATAGCAAAAGTGATAAATATCGAAACTATAACTCTTCTAATATTTGCAAAATCCAGATCTTTGTAATAATAAGACCATGATAAGAAACCGCAAAACGGTGTAATTATACTTTAATTGTATTGTGAGGCATGCATTAATCACAAAGTTTAAGTACCAAGGATAGAATTATAATAATTCTGTAAAACAAATTTAAGCTAGCTAAGTAGGTCAGAACCACTAACACGCAACAGGAGACCTCTGGGAATTTATCAGTTAATGGCTATTTATGTGCAAATGAGTGCCCTCCAACCTTCCAAAATCCTGTGTAGCTGAAGGGTATTTCTGTTAACCAGGAACACTGCTTAACTGCAAAGGCATAAATTAAACAATTTTATTGGAATGATTTTTAATTCCTCTAGTTTCTGCTCCTCAGAAATTCTATACATGGTCACTATGAGTTGAAACCAACTTGAGGGCACTTAAAAAACACTTTCCTCTTACCAAATTCCCCCTACCTTTCTAGAAGCACAATTTATAGAACATATTTAACAGAGGAATGGAAACAAAACAAAACAAATCCAACAGAGTTGCTGCAGAGTTCTCAAGACTGGTCTCCTCATTTTCTCATATATAGGAATATAAATACTCAGTACTAGACCTTCAGTAAAATCTTTAGTAAACTGAAAGGGAAATAGGTCATATGCTCCAAAGGCTAGTCACATGGTTACAAAACACAAATATTCAGTATGAGCACTATAGTAACAAACTTTTTACAATGAACCATAATAAAATACAATTGTTTATGTCCTTATAGTCTTGGACTCCTGGTGTGACCACTGTAGTACATATAAGCACTGGACTGTTAACCACAAGGTCAGTGGTTCAAACCGACCAGCTGCTCTTTGTAAACCCTATACAAGTTTGTTCTACTGAGTCAGACCCAACTTCATGGCACTTATTAATCACAAGTCTTGTCTTATAAAAGACAAATTCAGGGGAGTTTGCATCTATTAATAATTTTTGTTGTAATAGTCAAATAGCTGTTGTTAAGTGCCTTCGTGTCAGCTGATTTATAGCAACCCTGAATAATAGTGTTTCCAAGAAGTAACTGGTGGGTTTGAACTGCTAACCTTGAGGTTAGCATTAAAATTCTTATCCTATGGCATCACACCAGAACCCCATAGTCAAACTAGATGCCTTCTAAAGGTATTTGTGAAAGAAAAAAACAAAATACAAAATCTCCACATACCTGTTTTTTTAAAGCACTGTTGAATTGGTAGCAATTCATAGCAACCTGTATAGGGTTTCCAAGGAATGGTTGGTGAGCTTGAACCACCAATCTTGCAGTTCAAACCAACCTTGCAGTCCAGCGCATTAACCTTCAGTACCACATACCTCATTTCTGACTTGCCTCAAAAGAAAATTAAGCATTTGGATTTCTATTGAAGTGGGTGGGGGTTAAATTTGGATACAAAATTTCAACATGACATAAATATGGTTAAAAGTGACTACAGGATAAGCACTAGACTGCAAGATTGGTTTAAACTACAAGGCTGGAGGTTTGAACTCACCAGCCATTCCTCAGAAACCCTCTACAGGGTTGCTACGAGTCAGAACCAACTTGACAGTAATTAACAACAACAAAAAATACCCATTATCAGAGCCATACTGAACCTATCACAGAGGTGGCAAAGTACTAGATATTGCAGAACTTTTAGGTTTTAGGTGAAATAACAATGATCTAAAACTACTGTTTATAAAGATTTACCATAGTAGTAACTTAAAAGCTTTTAAATGTGCTAAAATTCCTTTGGGAGTGATTTATCCTCATCATTCAATGAAAGTTCCAGTACAACCCAATGTGAAATTAAAGACAAACGTAAGGTCAAAGTAAGTCAGACAGTACCTTTCAAATGATTATGTTTTATAATACAAGTGAAATCTCAGCACTTTATGCTAGAATCAACAAAATAAATGTTTCGTGAGAATTGTTTTAGACACACGCATACATAAAAGTTTTGGGTAAACTCCTTCAATAAGTTAAGAAAGAATATTCCACTCAACTTTCCATAATTGAATCACCCAGAGTTGTAAGTAAATTATAGCATGGCACTGTAGGATAATGCAATGGACTGCAAGGTTGGTTTGAACCGCAAGGTTGGTGGTTCTTACTCACCAACCACTCCTCGGAAACCCTATACAGGGTTGGTATGACTCAAAACCGACTCGATGGCACTTAGAATCTTCTGATTAATATGCCTTGGAAATATATAATTCCTGGATTCAGAAGGCAATCATCAAAGGTACACATCACCGGACAATTATGTTTGCATATTAAACAGGGTACAGAAGCCCTAGGCCTAATGACATATGTTTTCCTTCAATGTGTAATATATATGAGTATATACATATATATCAAGTAAAACATAGAAATTAAGATGCGTTTTGGGCCTGAAAATATGTTTACTACAAGTTACAACTGTCTTTTAGGAAGAAGAATATAAACTACAAAAGATAAACATAACCATCTGTTTGAAAGTCATCACCCTATTTCAAAAAGAAACTCCCAGAAGCTGTAATGTACAGGTTCAATTGAAGCTCTCCTCTCTTTGGTTAGGAGCAACACAGTGGTCACGCCTCTCTTCAGTCCCAGGCCCAATCTCAAAGAGATCTTTGAGCATCAAGCACTGCCCTAAGGCTTAATTAACCCTGCTCAGAGATAAACAGGACTTTCTTTTCCTGAAGAGAAAAGATACACAGTTTGCCAAAGGAGGACCAGAATTAAGAGGCATATCCCGTGAACTCTATCCTATAAAATCTTGCAACATTAGCACAAGGAAGAGAACTGAGCTGGTATGTGAATGCCATTAAGAGTTAACAATCTCTGCCACTTTAGGGCTGAAATATCAGGTAGAACATCCTTAGGGTAATGGAATCAACAGCAACTATGAGAGAAATACTAGGGTAAAGGAATATCAAAGAATTTTGCCTGGAAGAAGCAGCAAAACACAATTAAACGCTATATTCAAATGTGAGAATTTATCTGTGTAAGTTATAATTCCTAAAATTTCCATATTTGTTCAAGATTGTTATTTTACCACCAGCATGAGACTACCTTTTCCCATTTCCTCCATCAATGAACAACCCAAGCCTTCACTTCAAAATTCATGTTTGTTTCTACAAATTTTGAACTTTTTTAGAAATTAGTTCTTCAGTTTTGTATAGTCATATATTTCTGTATTATTTGGCTTTATTCCTACAATGGCTTTCTACCTAGTTTGTGTGCCTTACGTTCCCTTTCATCATACATCTTACTTCTAGAACCATCTATATAAATATTATAGTTCATTTACACAACAAACACGGATTAAACAGCACTACATGTCACACATGTTAGCAGGATCTTACCACTGCAACCCTCAAGAAGTACTGGTCTAGTGAAGGAGAAGGACGAATACAGATGATACAGGTGATAAATGCTCTGAGTGTCACAAATATGAAGTGGGTGCACAAGTCGGGAACTCCCTTGCTCTAGGGCTGGAGAGTTTGAAAACCCTTTATAGGGAAAGCTGCACATTTCATCTATATTTGGAAAGAAGAAAGTTTTCCCGGAAGAGAAGAGATCAAAGAATATTCCAGGTAATGGAATTATGAGGAGTGCACCAAATGAGGCCTTTCTCTCAATGAGCTTATGATTCAGCAAGAGGCAGAGAGTGTATGGTGCACTCAGTAACGGCTCTGATCATGCTATTGATCAAAAACCTCCAACATGGGTATGATACCGTCCTTACCCAGGTCTACACTACCCTGTAGTCATTATGAGCCCTTCATCATCTGGTGTCATCCTCCTCCTACAAAACATAGCCTCTGCTTTCACTAGATGAGTTTCATATCATTCAAGAAGATAGTTTTATCCAGTCCAATCTCTAGTTCTTAGATCATTTTCTTGTTCTAGCATTTTCTCTCTTCTCTTCAATAAATTATCTAATTGTCATGCTTATATCTGATCTCTTTCAAGAGCTCTTTCCTACCCCTTCTCATAGTAGTTTCTCCTTCCTTATCACAAGTGTAAATTCTACTTCTTTGAACATACAGCTCAGCTGACATTTATTTCAAAATCTTTCTTGATCCTCTCCACATCTCTTCTTCCTTCTCCTACTAATGGATTCCCATAACACTTTTTGGCATTTGTTACTTAATAATTATAACTATTAATTGATGTTATATACATATACTGTTTATTAGAAAATAATTTCCCTAGAGTATAGCTGTCGCTTGGAATCCATTACGGATTTTCCAAGACCACCAAGACACCAAAATTCATGGATGCTCAAGTCCTTGATATAAAATGGTATAGTATTTGCACATGGCCTCTTGCATACTTTAAGTCATCTCTAGATTACTTACAATACTGAATTCAATGCAAGCGCTATTAAATAGCACTTTACACTTCCGCTTATCCTTTGAAGTATTGCTTTGATCACTTTCGCTGCTATGTTTTCCTGAATATTTTCACTCCATGATTGGTTGAATCCTCAGATGCACAACAGAGTCAACAGAGTAGATTGTATATATACTTTATTTTTTTTTTTAACCAAAATAAAGAAATACATTGTATTTATTATTGTTGTTGCTGTCTGCTGCTGAATCAATGTTGACTCACAGTGCCTCTGTAGGACTGAGTGGAACTGTCCCATAATGTTTCCTAGTTTGTCATCTTTATAGGAGCAGATCTCTAGGTCTTACATACCTCGGAGCCACTGGTGACTTAAAATCTACAACCTTTTGGTTAGGAGCAGAGTGCTTAAACATTTGCAACAGGACTCCCTAACTTGTACTAAATCTACTGCCATCTGACTCACAGAGACCCTATGTAGGTTTTCTGAAACCGTAAATCATTACAGGAGCAGAAATCCTCATCTTTCTCCCAATGAGAGGCTGGTAGATTTGAACTGCTGCCCATGTGGTTAATAGCCCAATGCATAACCCACTACGTCACTAAAGCTCCTTGCACTGTTGGTGGTAAGTACTCTCAAGTTAGTTCTGACTTACAGTGATCCTGTATTGGGTATCTGAGACTGTTAATCTTTGTGGGAACAGAATGTTCATCTTTCTCACCTGGAGCAGCTGGTGTGCTCGAACCACTGAACTTAAGGTTCACAGCCCAGTACTTAACTTACAGAGCCACCTTACTCCCTGCTTCCACTAGAGTTCAGTAAATGTTACTAAATGATCTCATTTACTAAATTTCTACAGTATCAGACTACTCATTTTTTATAGTGTGTGGTACTTTATGTCTCCAATCAAACACTAACTAATGTCTCTTGTATGTCCTGCAAAGCACCGGGTAAGATGAAGAATCCATAAAAAGCACCCAAAAACGACTTGCCTAGTAGTCTTCAACTTTTCACCCGCCCCATCCTACCTAATTTTGATTTGTGCTTCTTCAAATTTTTCTCCCTTCCTTAGGTCTATAGATAACTGAGAACTCAAACTGTAGAAAATGCCTGACAAGAATGCTGTGTAGTAACACGATGCAACACAGTTATGATGCCTCCAGAAAACTATTTTGCACAAAATAATCATCTCAATATTTATTGATAATTTAAAAAATACATAACTAAAAGCCATTAGTCACTGGCCAAATAAAAGTACTTTGGTGGTGTTTGTTGCACTGGACTTGTTGCTTAAGAATACCCTTTCCTACACATAGTTTTTTCTTACATAGTTACCTTGTATACAAACTATACATCACAATTGTAAAGGTATAAGTTTTGTAACAAAAACAGGAGTAGTCAGTCTTACAGTCCAGGAACAGAGGACCCTCGGACCATCAAGGGAGAACAGCACAAGTGGAATGTGGGACCCTATCCAGAGAAGCAGCAACACCAGAGATGGAGGCAGAGATGGGGATATGGAGAGAGGGAGCAGCTGAAGACTCTAGACTCATGGAAAGAGAGGGACTGAGAGCTGGTGGCCAGGAGGCAGGCTTGCAGAATGTGCTCTTTGGAGGGGTAAATTATTATATATGCCTGAGTGTTGAAAAAAAAAAAAGCTAAAATGAATAGAAAGAAATACTGTTAACTGATGGTACATGGAGAGGATTATAATGATTGTAGTAAAACAAAGTATATGACTGGTTGAATGTAAAGCTGATGCTCCGTCCTGTAAACTTCACTCAATTCACAATAAAAACTTAAAAAAAAAAAAACCCATAATACATAGAAAACAAAATAAAGCTAATGTAGTAAAATTTAATTTGATCATATTGACAGCACATTTCCTACTCATATTCCAACTTTAAAAAGAAAAGCAAATTTTCTTCAATATAGTAAAGCATTCAAAATATAATTTAAGTAATTACAACAATGATGGATGTAATCTAATCCAATCCTTCATCCTGCACACAAAAGAACTGAAAGATGGCAATCAGTCTAAGGTTGCAATAAGATTCTTCCCACCACTTTGCATCCCACCTCAATTTGCTCCTTTACATTAATTTAACCTTAAACTTTAAGTTTATCACTAAAATTGATCTCCTAAAATAATAAACACTGTATTAAATAGCCATTGTATTAAAGTATAGTTAAGGAGATATGTTGTTGTTAAGTGCTATCGAGTCTATTCCGACTTAACAGCAACGCTGTATAGAGTTTCCAAGGGGCAGTTGGTGAGCTTGAACAGCCAACCTTGCGGTTCAAACACATCTTGTAGTCCAGCACATTAACCCACAGCACCACAATATACATGAACTTGTTGTTAGGTGCTGTTGAGTTGGTCCAGACTCATATAGATCCTATGCTCAACAGAACAAAACACTGCCCAGTCCTGTGCCATCCTCATAATTGTTATGGTTGTGCCCATTGTTGCTGCCAATGTATCAATCCATCTCCATTGGGGGTCTTCCTCTTTTTCCCACCAAGCCTGATATCCTTCTCTAAGTGCTGATTCCACCTTAGGAGCATTCTGGCTATATTCCTTTTAAGGCAGATTGTTCTTCGGTAGTCCATAGTGCTTTCAATATTTTTATACAACACTGTAATTTAAATGCATCAATTTTCCTCCTGTCTCCCTTATTCATTGTCTAACTTTCACAAGCAGTTCGAATTCATTGAAAATACCATGGCTTGGGTCAGGTGCACCTTAACCCTCAAACTGACATCTTTGGTCTTTAATACTTTTAGAGATCTCCTGCAGAATTGCCTAATGCAATATGTGTTTGATTTCTTGACCACTGAGCTTCTATGAGTGTTGACTGTAGATTCAAATAAAATGAAGTCTGACAACTTCAATCTTTTCTACATTTATATATTTTACATATATCATGATGTTAAGAGTCCTGGTTTGGTGCTACAGGTTAAGTACAAAACCTCAATGTCATTTTGAACTGCAAGGTGGGCAGTTCACACTCACCAGCTGCTACTAAAAAACCCTGAATAAGGTCACTATGACTCAGAACCAACTTGGTGAGGATTTTAACACCAATCCAACTGTGAGGATTTTTATTTTCTTTACATTGAAGTGCAATTCATACTGAAGACTGTAGTCTGATTTTCTTTCTTCCTTTCTTTCTTTTTGTATTCTTTGATTTTCATCAGTAAGTATTTTAATTAAGAACTCTTCACTCCCAGCAAACACGGTTGTTATTTGCATATTGCAGATTGCTAATGAGTCTTCCTCCAATCCTGATGCCTCATTCTGCATCATATAAACCAGCAATGTGAGAACTTTGCAGTCTCAGAAACCCTATACAGGGTTGCTATGAGCCAGAGCCGATTCAGTGGCACAAAACCACCACCATGCAAGAATTTACATAAACAGGTAGAAATTTTAGCCCATTTCTTTCACTTTGAACTTCGGTATTAAACAAAACTAGAAAAAAATGAAAGAAGCAATGCAAAAAAAATGAAGGATTCTCCAAGTTTAAGTGATTCTAAAACAAAAGTCATACAAGACAATTACAAAAAAAAAAAAAAAGGTTGCATATGAAAATTTACTCTGACTTTTCCCATTTCAGTGGGAATAAATATCTATCAATCTGTGCACACTTTAAATAAGTTTGCATGTTTAAATGATACAAGTTCTGACCCTCTACTAGTCCTTTAGATGATAAATGCAGAATTGTTGTTGTTGTTAAGTGCCGTCAAATGGGTTCCGACCCACAGTGACCCTGAACAGGGTTTCCGAGGCTGTAAATCTTTACGGGAGCAGAAAGTCTCATCTTTCTCCTGTGGAACAATAGCATCCCAAAAACAACACTTGACTACATCTGTCCATTTAGAAGAAATAAGGATAAGATTAAAACCATGGTTAATATCTCTAAATTATGCAAAAGGCACTTGTCTGCTGGGAAATTAGAAATATTATCCCTAGGTGGTGCAGACAGAGAATCATTCAACTACTAGCCAAAGGTTGGTGCTTTTATCACGCTTCTGAAGATAGGTCAGGTACGCTGCTTCTAAAAGGTCGCAGCCTTGAGAACCCTTGGGAGCAGTTTTACTCTGTACACATGGGCTTACTATGTCTCGGAATCAACTCAACAGCAACCACCACTAACAACAAATATAGCTATATCTTGCCACAAAATGTCAATTGAAACAAAATTATCAAACGGAATATTTTATATTCTGGAGACCGCCTATCATTTTACATGGAGTTTCAGAAAAGAGTGACTATGGAGTTTAAACTTGGAGGCATTAAACAGCTTATTGTCATTATACCATAAGCTCTGTAAGAGCAGGAAACATTTTCATGCACTCCAGAACACTTATTGCTACAGACTTGATACATAGAAAGTATTCAAGAAACATTTCTGAATTACATTGGAATTCCCCTTAGGAAACCAAATACCAGATGGTATTAGATAATCAACATGGAGAACTGTGGTTTTTATACATACACATATTACATTTATATAGATTAAGGGAGGGTGGTGGCTGCATATAAGCACTCAATTGTGAACTACAATGTCCACGCCCACGAGCCGCTCTGCGGGAGAAAGATGAGGCTTTCTGATCCCGTGAGGATTTAAAGCCTGCCAAACCCTATAAATGGTTGCTATGAGTCAGAACCGGTTCCAAAGCATTTAACACCAACAACAATGACAACATATAGCTAAGCCTCACAATATTCAGAGGGCTTCTGTGAACCCAGTTGGGGAGCTGGTTGGCAAGCAGTGCGAGGAGACCCAAGGACTCCTGGGCCCAGAGTCAGTGACATGGCCACGGAGGACTCAAGTGGAGAATGGAGCTGCTGGCTGATGGGAAGAGAGGGCATGTGCACAAGAACACCCACACTTGCAGATGACACCCATGTGACCAGGACTGGATGACTGGATGATCAGAGCTCAA
>NW_006408602.1:9183722-9185055 GCF_000296735.1 Chrysochloris asiatica | reverse complement strand
TTACAGCAAGAAACATTTCCACCCCTCCACACACAGAGTAGACAGAGAGGGGCAACTTGGACATTGAATACCCAAATGGGGAGGGAGGGACTACAAAGGCAAGAAGTTAACTGGCTTACAAGCTTTCACGAGGGAACCTAGACCTAGGGGGTATGTAGGAAGGCAGGATCACCAGTGAGTACTATCCAATTTGTCTAGGTGGTGCTGATGAAATGAAATACAGATGGGTTACGTGCGATACTGTAGTGAATAATGGTTCTCAAGAGGGATTGTGAGTGTTGGAAATGCAAGGGTATATGTTTTGTAGCAAGGAAGAGAGTGATTATTTCTCCAGTCTAGGAGCGGAGGTCTCTGGGACCACCAACAGATAAGAGCCGAGAACTGGACCCCACCCAGAGAACCGGGGATGCCTGAGATGGAGACAGAGATGATGACGTGGAGGGATGAAGCGGCTGGGGACTTTGGATCCAGAGAGGGAGAGGAACTGTGGGCCGAAGACTGAGGGGGTAGAGGGGAGTGTGGAGCACGGGCTTCTAGGATATGCTCTTTGGTTGGAAGATGATGCATGGAGGGGATTGGAACCATGGTAATGTAATGATATACGATGGAATGAATATGGAACTGAGGTTCTCTCAGGTAAACTATCATATAGCTCACAATAAAACATAAAAAATAAAATAAAATGACAAAGATTAAAAAAAAAAAACCTTTAAAATTTGTGTACAAAAAAAAATATAAAACGAAAATTACAAACTAGATCAAAACATTTGAAACATATGTATATAATAAGGTTGATATACTTTCGCACATTATTTGCTGTGTCATATTAATAAAAAGGGCTCATGTGTCAATCTAGGCTCAGCACTGGATTGTGAACCACAAGGTCAGCAGTTCAAGCCTACCAGTTGCTCCTTGAAAACCCTATACAAGGTTGCTACGAGTTGGAACCTACTTGACGGCACTTAACAACAAGAGCATTCATATAAAAGACAACACGGTTATTTAGTGAAGTCATTTGAAAAATTCCCATACTGCGCTCTAAGATTTTTATCCCTGGAGGCATCCCTTCTACAGCTCGTCATCTCTCTCTTCCAATCTGGAAGCATGGCTGCCTAGGCAGGTGTACCTTCTCGTACCTTCACTGCTGCGTGTTGGAGCCTGGATTCCTGAACTTAAAGATACTTTTCATTCTTGGCTTAATCCCTCATTTTCCTGAAGTATTCATCCTTTAATATCCTAACATCTCAAAAGTATAGAGTTAAAAGAAGAAAAGCAAGTTATATTCCGCATTCCTGGTATGACATTTAAGTAAGCTTTAAAAATGCATGTTGTT
>NW_006408602.1:9169724-9181627 GCF_000296735.1 Chrysochloris asiatica | reverse complement strand
CTCAACGAGATGGATTGGCCAAGTGGCAGTATCGATGGACTCATGCGTGGCAACAGTAGTGAGGTTGGCCCAGGATCGGGCAGTGTTTCATTCTGCTGTGCATAAGGTCACTATGAGTCGGTGCTGACTGGATGGCACCTAACAACAACAACATATAATAACTTTACTATATACAGAGCATTCTCGGAGAGGATTCTGTAATGGAGGTAGAAGAGTTTTAAGAATAGTCTCTTTCCATTCATATATCATTCTATCGATCACAACATATTTCATTTATTCATCTATATGTCTGCCCCACTATCCTGAGACACTTGAGAGCAGAGATCTGAATTTATACATCTCTATTATCTTCCAACAATAGGATGAAGTCTGGATGGCAGGTACTTGATGGTCACTCAACAAAGTTGTGCTGATTGCAAAATACAGTCACTCTGTTTCATACATAGGCACAAAATTAATATAATCAGGCTTCTCTCCAAAGTCACAGAAGAAAAATAAAGATGTAAATAAACAAGGGAAAGTCAAGACAAAGTAAAGTAACTTATGCATAAATAATATTCTTTTCCTGGAATACTATGGAACTAATTTAAAATGGCTCTAAAATCTTAGAATGGGGAACTCTGTGTCTTAAATTCACTTGTAAGTTTGGTAATTCCTCTGTACAAATTGCAAGAAAAAATAAAAGTAATCATCACTAGGTACTTTCCTAAGCACTTGAGATACTTGAGTATCTCTTATTTTTCAAACCCGCTCTTCAATATGTATTGCTACACACATTTTACAGATTAGGAAAACTGCGACTCAAGTTACAGGACTTGCTAAAAACTAAAATGAAAGAAAGTGGCAGAGCCAGGATTGAAATACTGATGCTTGCAACCTTTTGAAAAACACAGTAATACTATTTTTTACTATAAACAAAAGGTATTACCTATTATATGCCCGATTTGCATATATTAAATAAATTGGAAATCTGCTCCATTGGTCTCGACACAATACATACTAATATTTCACAGATTTAAACTGTAGTTAACAGCTAAGAATCCCAAATTTCCAAGCAACAAGGACCTTGGAAAACGAGGCACAAGAGTCAAGCCAACTTAAAATCATGGACAACTCTTAAATATTCACTGGAGTTAAATAAACTGAAAAGCAAGGGTTAAGAAAATTACATACATGTTTTATGTGTATATACTTACATAAAAATATATATTTATAAATTTATTTGTAAATACATTGTTGTTGTTAAGTGCAGTGGAATCGGTTCCAGCTCATAGAAACCCTGTATAAAGTTTCTAAGGAGTAGCTGGGTTTAAACAGCTGACCTGGTGGTTTGCAGTCCAGTGCTGATCCACAGAGCCACACCAGAAGTCCCTATGCATGCATGTATGTGTGTGTGTGTATATGAACATTATGCAGTCTTAAACAATTTATGTGTGCGTGTATTAAGACAAATCTTTGATACTTTATTCTGTTAAAAAATGTAGTAGAAATTTCCATAGTATAACCTCACCCTTGGTTTCCCCATTTCCTCCAAGTAAGAGGATAAAAGCTGTAGCAGCAACTTGGAATATTTTCCAAAGGGTTATAATAGTGGTTCCCTCTGTTCAAGACAGGGGGCAAGTTAAGAGGGGAATGGCTTTTCTATTATATACAATTCTGTATTATTTGAATTCTTTACAGGATACATGAATTTTGATAATATAAATCCACTGTTATGAAGTTGATTCCTACTCAAAGTGATCCTATAGGACAGAGTTGCTGTGGTTAAGTGCTGTCGAGTCTGTTTTGACTCATAGCAACCCTGAATAAGTTTTCCAAGGAATAGCTGGTAAGTTTGAACTGTCAACCTTGCTTTTCAAACTGACTTTGAGGTTGACTGCTTATCCTACAGCACCACATCAGGAATCCACAGGTCAGAACAGAACTGCTGAAAACTAAATCTTTATGGGAGCAACCCTGTACAGGGTTTCAGAGGCTGTAAATCTTTATGGGAGCAACCCTGTACAGGGTTTCCGAGACTGTAAATCTTTATGGGAGCTCTGCTCTGCTAACATCGCACCCAAAGACCTCTCCCCTGCCAGCTACGGAGACCATGGCCAACACTGAGTGCACATTTATCGTCACCAAGCTGGAGGGCATGTAGCATGGCCTGGTGGGCGATATCACCAAGCACTTTGAGCAGAAAGGATTCTTCCGCCTTTTGCCATGAAATTCGTGATGGCTTCAGAGGAGCAATGAAGCAGCATTACATTGACCTGAAGGACCATCCATTCATTTCGGGCCTAGTGAAGTTCATAACTTAGGACTAGCTGTGGCCATGGACTGGGAGGGGCTGAATGCAGTAAAGATAGAATGAGCAATGGTTGGAGAGTCTAATCCAGCGGGTTCTAAGGCAGGCATCATTTGTGGAGATTTCTGTATTCAACTTGGCAGGAACATCACTAATGGCAGTGATTCAGTAAAAAGTGCTAAGGAAGAAATCAGTCTCTGGTTTAAGTTGGAGGAATTGGTTCACTACAAGTTTTGTGGCTATGACTGAGTCTATGAATAAGAGGTAGACAAAACAGCAATCCCACCCTTTGACATAGACTTTCATGCCACATATTTAGCAGCAATGGCATACTGAGGATCCTTTCCTAAAGCACATTTACCAATAAAACCTTTGGAAACTGGAAAAACAAAAAGTCTTCATGGGCGCAGAATGTGCCACATTTTCCCCATGGAGTGACTTCTTGTTGCTAAGCACCGTTGCGTAGATTCAGACTCATAGCGACACTATATAGGGTTTCAAGGAGTGACTGTTAGATGTGTGTGAACTGCCAACCTTGTGGTTCAAACCAAACTTGTGGTCCAGTGCTCTTGATAAGAGAAGGACATTAAAAACTTTCTACACTTTTCAAGTGTTTAAAGAATTATAACAAAACTTTGTTTTATATTTGATATTAACACTGTGCAAAAAAGAAATAGTGGGAAACATATTCTGACAAAATGCAGAAAAAGGAAACTTAAAAAAATTTTTAGGAAATAAAAGTTTATTTATTAAACCCTTTTCCTATCGTTTCCCATCAAACTACAGAAACTTTCTACATATGTTTTCAACATATGGAAGCACAATTTGTTCAAAAGGGGAAATTTTGATTTTTTTCTAGTCTATGGCTTTCTACTGTTTAAAAAGTTACCTCTGTAGCATGTGTTTTGTGTGTGTATGTATTATAACCATTGTATCTAATTAATCCATGGCTTTGAATTAATGGTCTATATTTAAAATCAAATCATTTAAACCTTCCATACATAATCAAATGTTGTCAAGACCAAAGTCTCATTTATAGACGATGTTGTTAAAAGCACCTCTGGAGTTGTGCAGTGTACTATTTGCACAACAGAACCCAAGAGCACTGTCAAAACCCATCAGCATATTTAGCACGTTTAATGCTAAAAATTACAAAAAGCATCAATTTTCAATAAAAATGGTCTAAAAATTATGTCTTATCAATATAATGAAATATTATGAAATCACCAAAAATAATACTGCAAAATCATTGATATGGAAAGTTGTTAATGGTATAGTAAGTGGGGGGGGGGGGAGGAACATAGCCCATAAAGATCCTATGATCATATTTTTGATTAGAAAATATATAGAAATAAAAGTCCAGAAAGATATAATAAAATATCAATTTGAGCATGCTGAGATAAACTTCTTTTTTAAAACTGATCTGCATTTTACCAACTTTCCACCACAAACACATAATAGCAATCTAAATTATTGTTTTTTTAATTAATGGCAGAGGTAACTAAGTCTCATGAGTATCATAAGGTTTTTACACTTTTTTAAAACTTTATCAAAAGTATGAGAAATTTTTCTTTTCCATTTCATCTCTCCCTAAAACAGAGGATTTATTTAAAACAAACTATATAATCAGGGGCATTTTTCACTTTGTATTTTTATCAGGTGTCTTTCAAACTGTGCTAACACTGTGGTTGGTAGTCTGTTGTTAGATTGTGAAGATTAGTTGTTAGGAAAGTGCTGTTATTTCTAAAAATACATAATTGAGAGATCAACCAACCCAATTGAGTTCTCCAGAATGAATACTATTCTAGGAAGGGTACACTGGGGTTTCTTGCCCTGGGTAGTTTCACATCATAAGTGGATTAACCCTTGGTTCACTAGAAAATCCTAAAGCAACCCATCTCCCAATAACGATGTTTTTTTAAAAAAATTTAAATAATTTATTAATAAGTCTGGCCTACGTTCTTCCACTGACAGTTTTTCACCACTAAAGATACCCAGATTCCTGGGAACCCACCGAGGATACTCTTTTCTTTATTAACTTGCACTGGTTTCCAGGAAAACTGCCAGTAGGAGGCAGCAACGACTGGCTGTGGTAACAGCAGTGGCTCTACTTTGCACAGTCGTTAGCTGCTGGCTTCATTCTTCTGTCATTATATAAGCAAGATGACACTATTCTCTAATCCAGGCAAAGCTGATAAGTACCATCAACCTGTCACTTCCTACATTTCAAATTCTAACATCACAGCATCAAAGAGTTTTTACATTTCGATTTCTTTTGCTGGCAGCAGCCGGTAGCCTCTCATTCTCCCACGGTGTTCTAATGCTGCATTTGCACACCGGGGTTACTCCCAGACTGAATAGCACGACATCCCCTGCTCACTGAGCTCATCTGTGGCCCATGTGCTAGGCAATTTAGATCCAATCAGCCCTTATTTAGCTCAAGAGTAATGAGCAGCATAGTGACACAGACTTAAGCCTGACCCTCAGGACACTGCTCATCAAGCAGTAAAACTGTGACAAAATCATTCATCTTCCACCCGCTGGCAAGAAATAATACTCGCACTCACTGTATTACTTTTCAAGATATATATATAAAAAAAAGTCCTGAATTTTCATGATGTGAGACATTAATTTGCAGAAAGCTGAATTCCCTTAAACCCCCCTGTTGCTATGAGCTCACCAGGGGGAAATAGGCCTTAGGAGACTGAAATGGAATAAAGAAAATTGCTCCAGCTTTCTTTTCATTTTAAATAAGCCTTAAATCTGACAAGAGATACCCTAAAGAGAGAAAAATATATATCTTGTAAAGTAAAGAAGAAACAATTGAAATTAAGAGTTTCAAATGCTAGTTTTCCTCTATATATCTGTTTTCAATTTTGTTAAAACATAAATAAAATTTGAATGAAAGCAATAACTCACTCTTCTCCATAAGGCAAATGGAGAAAGGTATAGGTTTTTATAGACAAGATGGTTGCAAAGGTAAATTCTTACCATAAAATGAAAATATAGGCTTGTGTTTTCTAAAAAAATCTTACAGAAAATAACATAAATACAAGAACCAAATGATGGTATAAGGATAGCTACAAATATTGTAAAACAATAATAAATTCACTTTTCCCAAAATTTATATACTGCCTTATGAGGTTTTTTAATTGAAAATAATTATTGGCATAATTAAAAGATGGCTTTCTTTCCCTCACTAATACATCAGTCCATTCAAAAACACTCCTGGTAGCTTACTGTATATATTTATGGAAGATAAATGCTTATACCATTTCTTGTCTTCTCTGAATTTTTCCCTTTCATAACCAAAAGCCATGATGTCAATTTGCTTCACTGGGTTTCTGTAGATTCACCTACTGAACACACAGTTTCAGACATCTTTACCTATTCCGTATCTGGAGAAGAGTTAACTTAAGCAAATCTACCACAAAGGGGATTTACTAGTCTCCGATATATTTATTATGACAACATGACTTTGGTTTAAGAAACACAGCACTGTGTGGTGCCATGAAAGAGCACGGTAGTCATGCCTTCCTATAAACTCATTGTTGAATTTCATCTAAAGCATCCAAGATCTGGGTGGTCTAAATACCTATAGTGAACCGTGGGGTTCAGACAAGGAACCACAGCGACATAAATAAGATTGGAGAAAGTAGCTTTCGCTTACCTCAACATCTTTTGATTTATTACCATTTGCTAAAGAGAAACATGCCAGTGCTTGGTACAGACAATAATCAAGGCACTTCTATTCCCTAAAGAACTGAACTGATCCACCACTTTCAAAATAATGAAATACCTCTTTATAGAATGGATATATCGCTTTTGTCTTCGTCCCTTTATCCCAATGTTCTCCATCCCAATTTCTGTTAATGTTCTTTCTATACCTTTACCTTTTTTTCTCTCTTTAATCATAAAATGCAGATTTATTGTTTCATCTCAGAAAAACATTATCTTTGTTAATAGATCTTAGGAACAACTAAGACTCCTGGTGTAACACTGTAGGGTAAGCACTGGACTGCTAACTACAAGGCCGGCGGTTCAAACTCACCAGCCACTTCTTGGAAGCCCTATACAGGGTCATTAGGAGTTGGAACAGGTGCAACAGTATTTAACAAGAGTCAGAAAAGAAATCATAAAATCAGTCATCTATTTCTTGATGTTAGGAGTAATTCTGAAAACAAACTATTATATACCTCTACTCATCCTTCGTTGTTGTTGTTAAGTGCTGTGGAGTCAGTTCCAACTCTTAGTGACCCTGTATAGGGTTTCTGAGGACTTGCTGGTGGGTTTTAACTACTGATCTTGCAGTTAGCAGTTCAGTGCTTATCCTACAGTACCACACCAAGATTCCCCATTTATCTTTTACATCTCCTTAATTTTATAGTTATTTATTAGAAACTGAGGTTAAATATTAGATCTGACTTAGATTATAACTGTAGAGCACAAGACCAGGGCACAGTAAATTAGAAAAAAGAAACAGGCCACAGAAACTATAGTAATTTTTATTTGTACTCAGTGTTCTGAATTTTACACAAATGTGCTTGGCTAGGAGTCTATTTTCTTACACTGTGCTGGAGTTACAATAAACCCTTTTCACATGGATTAGAAATTTCCTTAAATGATTTTGTTAATTATTTCTTCCACTACATTTTCTCAGTTCTCTTTTCCAAAACTCTTGCTTTTAATGTGTTCCTGCAGATCTAACCTTGACAGAAGATGTCAACACTCTCAAAAACAAGGCAAAGTCTCAAAAGCAGTTTACTCCACCTGTATCCATAGCACAGGAAAAAACAAAAATAACAAAGGTTTCAAAAATGAAAAAAAAAAGTAAATTCAGCTAGAGAAGAGACATTGGAGTTTTACTTTTCAGTAACACCAAAATTTCTTGAACAAATAGGGAAGAACAGACTACCTTAATATCCTTTTGGAGGTTCCTTCTGCCTTCTGATGCTTAGCATCAGTACAATAAACACAAAGGTGAAGTTTGGATTATGCATACAATCCATATCCTTACTGCTGTCTATTTCTACATGGATAATAGCAAGAAGTGTTGATGAGTGGGTAAAACTCAGAGCCAAGTAATACTTAATAGAAAAGGAGAATACAAAAAGGTGGGGAAAAGGTGATGGTTTGAACATCTACCTAATTCTTTCTTCTCTCTCTTCATTTTCTTAGTTTTCCATTTAAGAAACATGTGCTTGCATACAGATAAGCATCATCTGAATAGATAACTGGTGTTTATGTTAGGTACCTATCATAATGCCTACTACCCTATTGTTGATAAATGCCTTAGAGTCGGTTCTGAATCATAGCAATCATGTTTAGGGTTTCCAAGGAGCAGCTGATAAATTTGAACCACTGACCTTGCAGTTCAAACCAACCTTGTGGTCCAGTGCCACACCAGGATTCCTATAGTCAATTAAATAAAAACACTAGTTTAATTTGTTTGAAAAATAATTTGCTGCATGAATATTAACTCTCTGAAAACAAAACAAAACAATCACAACACAATGTAAAAAGCAATAAAGGGCATTGCAGAGCTAGAATGTGTTAAGTAAATTCAAAAGGAAGAGGGATTACTCAAGATTTAGGAAACACAGACAAGTTTAAATATTAAGTTTAGAGAAGACTGGAAAAGGGAAATATAGGTCACATAAAAATGAAGAAAAAAAAAAGAAAGAAAATCAATACACTACGTAGTTAAACTGTATTTCAGATTGGTGAATCATTTTAGCCAGTGCTGACCCAGTAGATCTGCTGTTGACTATTTTCCTACTGTTAAATGATGTTGAGTCAGTTCCAACTCAAGACCACCCTTTGTCCAATGTTGTTGTTGTTGTGAAGTGCCGTCGAGTCGGTTCCGACCCATAGCGACCCTGTACAGGGTTTCCGAGGGTGTAAATCCTTATGGGAGTAGAAAGCCTCATCTTTCTCCCGCGGAGCGGCTGGTAGTTTCGAACTGCTGACCTTAAGGTTCGCAGCCCGATTCGTAACCACTACGCTATCAGAGCTCCAATAGAACAAAATAATTCCAGGTCCTACACCATCCTATCCTCACAAGTATTATTATTCTTGAATCTATTGCCACTGCCCCAATACATCTCGTTGGGGGCTTCCTTTTTTCTCCAACCCTCACTCTACCAAGCATGATGTCCTCCTCCAGGGACTGGTTCCTCCTGATAATATGTCTGAAGTATGAGAGATGAAGTCTGCCCATCCTGGCTTCTAATGAGTGTTCTGGCTATACTTCTTCCAACACAGATTTGTTTGTTTGTCTGGCATTCCTTGGTACTTTTAATATTCTTCTTTAACATCGTAACTCTTCTCCAATCTTCTTCTGTCTTCACTGTTTAACTTTGACATGCATATGTGATGACTGAGAATACCATGTCTTGGGTCTGGTGTACCTTAACCCTCAAACTGATATCTGTGCTCTTTAATACGTTAAACAGGTCTTTTGTAGCAGATTTGCCTAATAAATCATTTGATTTCTTGATTGTTGTTTCTATAAGTATTGATCTTTCCTCCATTTATCATGATGTTATTTATTTTCATCTTCTTTATAAATGGAGGTGCAATCCATACTGAAGTCTTTGATTGTCATCAAGAAGTATTATAAGTCCTCTTCACTTCTAGCAAGCAAAGTTGAATCGTCTACATTATATCTGAAGCGTTAATGAGTCTTCCTCCAATCTTGATGCCTCATTCATTTTTCTTCATATAATCCAGCTTCTTGGATTATTTGTTCACCATACAGAATGAATAAGTATGCCAAGCAGGGCAGAGGCCAAGGGGTTGTGTGGCTGAGAGTCTGAGAACTAGAGAGGCAGGTTGTGGTATGACTGAAGAAAGGCATTCCTGACTGCTGGCACATTTTTCCTGATTTTAAACCATTCAGTGTCCCATTTTTCTGTTCTAACAACTGTCTTCTGGTCAATGTACAGGTTTCTCATGAGCACATTTAAGTGTTCTGGAATACACATTCTTCACAATATTATCCACAGTTTGTCATGATTCACACAGTTGAAAGCCTTTGCATAGCCAATAAAGCACAAGTAAACATCTTTTTGGTATAATCCACTTTCAGCCAAGATTCATGTGATGTCAGCAATAATATCCCTAGTTCCACATCTTCTTCTAAATCCAGCCTGAATTTCTGGCAGTTCACTGTTGAATGTACTGCTGCAATAGGTTCTGTGTTACCTACAGGAAAAATTTAATTGCATGTGACAGAATGACATTGTTCGATGATTTCTGCATTCCATTGGATCACATTTCTTTGAAATGGGCACAGAGATGGATCTTTTCTAATTGGTTAGCCAGGTAGCTGTATTCCAGATTTCCTGGCATAGTCAAGTGAGTACCTCCAGGACTGCATTAGTTTGCTGAAAGAGTTCAGTTTATAGTCCATTAATTCCTGGAGCCTTGCTTTTCACGATGACTTTCAGGACAGTGATTCTGTGTATTCCTTCCATCTTCTTTTGGTGCTTTCTGCACCATTCAATAATTTGTCGGTGGAATCTGAATTGAAAGTCAAGGCTTGAATTTTCTTCAGTGCTTTCAGCTTGAGGAATGCTTAGCACTTTCTTCCCTTTTGGTTTCCTAACTCCTGGTCTTTGTACATTTCATAATAATACTTGACTTTGTCTTCTCAAGCTGCCCTTTAACTTAATTTCTTTCCCTCCTTTTTGCTTCTCTAAATTCAAGAGCACGTTTTAGAGTCTCTTCTGACATCAAGTGACTCTATTCTTTCTAAGCTGTCTTTTTAATGACTTTTTCATTTTTTCTGGTATGATGTTCTTGGTATCTTCCACAACTCTTCTGGTCTTCCATCGTTTGTGTCTAATGCATCAAATCTGTTCTTGAGATAGTCTCTAAATTCAAGTGGGATAATCAGCTTCAGATTATGGTATCCATTAACCATGTAGTTATGGAGTACTTGCTATATGTAGCTATTGTAATGAAAGAACTGAATTTTCATTTTATTTTAATTAATTCAAATAACTACATGTAGATAGTGGCTACCCTAATGGATACCAGATATCTAAATTAGGTGTTCATAAAACTATTATGAGGTGGAATTTATTTTACAAAGATGCAGCTAAGGTTGGAAATGGTTAATGGTAAGTGGAGGAATGATTTGAACTCAGGTTTACTATCCCTTAAAGCTCCTGCTTTTGATACTATGGTACTATGCTGGGACAATAAGACAGTCAGACACCATTAGGTCACATCTTGGCATGCAGTGAAGAAACGACAGCTATAGTTATATATACAAGTCTATTCCCTGGAACACCAGCTCTTTTCTACTATGATCTCTGATTCCAATTCCATTCCTCTAGGTAGTATGAACTTTTGCGAATTTCTTCCCCTAAATCCCTTTAACTCTTTAAACAGAATTTTTTTTTTACCTCTGTCTTTTCTTTCTCTTTACACTGTCTCTTCTATGCCTACTGATATGAGAACTGACCATTTCTGACTTCCAATTCTAATAATTACTTTCATTTCTTGGATTTAATTTTTTCTAATAACCAATTTGCATATGACTTCAGCTTATTCAGGCCTTCAGTCTTGAACTCTCAATTGGTTTTGATAGGAGAATACAAACAAACAAAGGAATATTTAGGGATTTCTAAGAACTAGTCCTGGTGTGGCACTGTGGGTTAATGTGCTGGACAGCAAAGCTGGTATGAACCACAAGGTTGGTGGTTCAAGCTCACCAGCCACTCCTTGGATACCTTATACAGGGTCGCTATGGGTCGGAACTAATTTGACTGCCCTTAACAACAAGAACTAGTGGTTTCATTTAAAGAGGAATCACAAGGTAAAATTGCAAAGGTAGATTAAACCGGATGGCTTTAAAGATCTTGATAAGAAATTTGGATTTTTGTGTATATGCACTCACTAGAATGTCATAAAAATGTTTAGAACTCTTGTCTCCCAAGAAGATAAGATAAATGTGGCAAGAGTATATAATATAAGCAAGCAAAAGGGGAAAAAAAAAAAAGGCATCAAAATGTAAAACTTTTGTGATAAAAAAAAAAGTGAAAGACCTAAAAAATAGAAAATATTTGCAAATATAAGAAAAGCCCAAAGTATTGCTACAAGTATAGAAACCTTTATTAAATACAAATTGAAATCTTTCAACAAAGTGAGGAGGCACTGGAGGCACTCACTCATCTTTGCCAAGAAACTGTTACTGCTAAAAGTCTCTGTAAGGTCTTACCCATCAAAGATGCTAATATTGTATTATTCTCCTTCCCCCCATCCACCCAATGCCTCCAAGTTAATCAATTACCTTTCTCTTATGGACACTTTCTTTCTTTAATTAACAAATACTTTTAATCATTGAAAAAAAAAAAAAAAATGACAGCCTTGGCAACACTATGGGGTGGTTCTACTGTCTATAGCGTTACCAGAGTCAGAATGAACAGCAATGAGTTTGACTTGTGCTTTCAGGTATACTAAGCAAAGTTACAGAAATAAATGATTCACTTACTTTTAAATCATATCCAATTAAAAATTTGTTTTATAACAGATTGTTCTTCAATAATTAGTCTATTCCATTCATTCAAATTGTTGTTGTTAAGTGCTGTGGAGTTGGTTCCGA
>NW_006408602.1:9141080-9168134 GCF_000296735.1 Chrysochloris asiatica | reverse complement strand
GATCCTGTAGAGGATTTCCAAGGAGCAGCTGGTGGGATTGAACCAGTGACCTTGTGGTTAGCTGTTGTTGTCGTTAAGTGCTGTTGAGTCGGTTCTGACTCATAGCGATCTTGTACAGGGTCAAACTGACTTTGTGGTCCAATGCTTCATCCTGCAGTGCCATACCAGCAGTCTAGTGCTCATGCTACGGCACCATAACAGGACTCCACAGCATCTCAAAAATGGTTAACCTTCATTTTCAACAATTTTTTAGTCTTAGCATTTAACATGTAGGCAAGTTCTCAATGGTCTAAAGACTTCTTTGAAACTACTTTGTCTTGTTTAATACAAAATAGGATGTCAGTTGATCAATATCCATTTGGCTTAAATTCATAAGTCCTCACCTCCCTTAAGTGGTAGAACAAACAGGTACAAAACCTGAAAATTTATTGTTTCTCTTTAAACTCAAAATGATATTTGCAGATGCCAAAAGGCATTTTGAAATCACTCACCCTTACTTTAGTGAAATGAAAAAGGGGGTTGAGGAGGAGGGGGAATCTCAGGAGGCCTTGTATGTCAAGTTTTTGCCCAGAGCTAATTTTCATAGCTGTGTTATAAAACCCTGAAAACTGAGGTTTATAATGCAAAGGCTGACAGACCCTTAACTATAGCAGCATAAACGGATAAAATTAAAGAAAAGCTTTTGGCTACACTTAACTCTACAAATGAAAGATGCCCATTTTTATGAGAACTAGAAATTTGATTCTAGAAAGGCAATGTGAAATGTTAAAGACGACTGTTAAAACTATTTGGCATTGGAAATTATAACCAGTGAGGCATTTAGCTCACATTAACAAGTCAGCATAGACAGTCCATCCCATTATGAATGATCTCTTGCTTGCCCCCTTTAATGCTGTGTAAATCTGCCCTCACTTTGAAACCACTGAACCAATTCTTGTTGCTGGTAAGTGCTATGAAGTTGGTTCTGAATTATGGGGACCCGATATAGGGTTTCCAAGGAGTGGCTGTAGGTTTGAACCTCCAAACTTGTGGTCAATAGTCCAGTCCAGTGCCTAATCTTAAAGTGCCACAACAGGACACTGGACTAATCCTTACTCACAATAAATTCTTCATCGCAATCACCTTCCCTTATTGTACATGCAAGTTTTAAATCACAGAAAAGGTTTCCAGTCTTTTCTTGTACTAACGAAATCAAAACCACTGCCACTGAATTGATTCTGACTCACAGAAATCCTATAGGACAGAGTAAAACTGTTCTATAGGATTTCTTGTTATTGCTAGGTGCCTCTCAGTTGGTTTTGATTCACAGTGACCCTTATTCTGAGGAGCAGATGGTGGTTTTGAACCGTTGACCTTGTAGTTAGCAGTCTACTGATTATCCTACAGCACCACACCAAGACTGTACATTTTTACAGAAACCGACTACCACATCTTTCCCTCATGAGTGGCTGGTGAGTTCTAACCACTGATGTTTTGGTTAGTAACCAGGCACTTTGACCACTGTGCCACCATGGCTCCTTCTTGCCCTGATTTAAGGCTAAATAAGAACCATATGCAACTGTTCTGACTTACCTACAAATTCTTAAAGACAGAGTTAGGAATGGATTTCATAACCCAGGACCTGGTTGTATTTTCATAATGCTATTCAATCAGCAATAAAAAATGCTCTCATGAGTCATCAGCTCCAGTTAGCAGAGTGGGATAGGTAGCTATTACACTCTCTTTTCACTATTGGACTATCTCTCATCCAACATTTCACATTTATGACAACAGTATAAAAGCTACCACACAACTATTTTGCACATAAGTGCCATGTCTGGCAGCAATGAATATTGAGGTGAAAGCTGAGACTAACTATAGTTGTGAGGGTTAAGGTTGTTAACTTGGGTTGGCCATGATTCTCAGTGGCTTGGCAGTTATATAATGACGTAATTTGGTATTGATGTAATAATGTAACCAGAAAGTTATGTAATGAAGCATTCATCCTCCATTTTGTAACCTGGAAGTAGTAATCCTATATGCTCATATAATGCCAATTTTTGCAGAATGACCTGGTATTCCAAGCCTAACCATACAATGAGGCGAAGGTGTATTTCTTTACAGCCTAGAGGGAACTGCTTCTTCCTTTAATCAGCAATCTTAACTCCGACCTTCCTATAATTTTTCTATCATACTTTTACAAAATTATTACTCAATTTAATACATACATATACATTCTGCACACACATTTATGCAAGGACTGGTACCTTATTCCCACCTGAATTTGAAGACTGAAGAGATTGCTAAGGGAAAATATTTCATTCTTCCCTTTGTCACGGATGCAGCCAGGAATAAATATCATCAATCTCTGTAGCCCATATTCCCTACCTAAACCCAAATTCAAATCCAAAATATGTTAGCTCTGTTCTTGACTTAAAAAAACAGGAGCCTTACACTTTAATTTTAAAGAACTATCAACAATTCTTTAAAACTTTCTTTCGAATATAGATATCAGATCATACTTTAAAAGATTGCTATGAAAACTTACTAAGGCCTTCAATGACATATCAGATTTTGGATTAGGAAATTAAAAACATATCTGTATAAAAGGGGGAACAGTTTATCTGTCATTTCAGGAACAAAGGACACTAGGACCATCAAGAGGGATGAGAGGAGCTAGGGATCCTAACCAGAAAATCAATGACAAGAGATGGTGGCAGAGGCGATGGCATAGAAAGAGCAGCAGAGGATTATAGGCCCATGGACTGAGACAGGCAGTGTGCCTGCAAGCAGGAAGTTGGCTTGCAAAATATGCCCAATGGACATTTAAACAAAGATATATTTTCAATGTGGTATGTGTACATCAAAAAAGGCAACAGAGGTAAATACTGTTAGCTAAGGGTGCATGGTGGGGATTATAATCTTTATAATGATTTGCTGAATGTAAAACTGATCTGCTCTGTTAAGTCTTTAGTCACTCAACACAACAGTAAAATCTTTAAAAAAAAGAACATATAAATATAAGCAAGGGACAGATGGCTTCTTCAATTCCTTCCCCCCACCCCCTTAAATGAAACAATCCTAAATGAGAAAGATCTCTGGGGTACTTTCTCAAAAGATCTTGACAATATCTGTACTGGCAAACCTAAAAACTGATGGAACCTGTAATATAATCAAACTACTCAAGTGACCAAAAAAATAAAAACAAAACAAAAAAAGCCTAACAGCAAAAACCAAATCCACTGATAAGAAGCCCATTCTGACTGACAGTGAACATAATATAAGAGAATAGAATAGTTCTAAAGAGGAAGATCCCCAATGAGATGGATTAGCCAAGTAGCAGCATCGAAGGACTCAAGCATGGCAACAGTAGTGAGGTTGGCCCAGGATCGGGCAGTGTTTTGTTCTGCTGTGCATGAGGTCACTATGAATCGGTACCAACTTGATGGCACCTAACAACAAACAGGTTCCTAGGGTTGTAATCTTTACAGAAACAAAGAGCCTATTCTTTTCCCTAATGCATAAAGGATGTTGTTGTTAAGTGCCATCGAGTCGGTTCCGACCCATAGCGACCCTGTACAGGGTTTCCGAGGGTGTAAATCTTTACGGGAGTAGAAAGCCTCATCTTTCTCCTGCGGAGCGGCTGGTAGTTTCGAACCGCTGACCTTAAGGTTCGCAGCCCGATTCGTAACCACTACGCTACCAGAGCTCCTTAATGCATAAAGGATAGTGGATTTGAAAACCAACCTTTCAGGTAGCAGCCAGTCAACTCATTATATATTGCAGTCAGTCTCACTGAAAAACTGTGGGGAAATTAACACTCCAATCTAAGAAATTTTTTAAATGGCAACATGAATAAAGACTTGCTGTGTTCTTGTGTGGTGCTGTGGGCTAATGTATCAGACTGCAAAGTCGGTGGTTCAAACTCACCATCTGCTCCCTGAAAACCAGATACAGTCATGCTGCAATGAGTTTCGATGACAGGTAAGACTGAGGAATTCGCACTGACCACCTAAGACAGGCAGCATCCCTTAAACAAACAATAAATAAGGGGGAATCTGATGCAGACCGTACAGACCCAGTCAGGAGGTCAAGACCCTGTGGGTCCAAGCGTTGTTGACCGTCCAAACCATAGGCTCTGAGGATCAGACTTTAGCCACCTAGTAGACATAGCACACTGTCCCTCATCTGATTATTCAGTAATGCTTGTTAGTAATCTCATACATGAGCCCTGGATATCCACAGACAAATGTAAAAACCTTCCCTAAAAGCCGAGACTGTAAATTACAAAAAGGCAAGTCCCCCCCTTACCCCATCCCCCCAAAAAGCTAAAGAGGATAGAGAGAAACACTGTTAACTGATGATATACGGAGGGGATAATAATCAATGTAATGAAACAAGCTATATGAATGGTTGAATGTGAAGCTGATGATGTGCCCTGTAAACTTTCACTCAATCCAAAATAAAAACATTTAATAAATTAAAAAAAAAAAAAAAGAAGGACCAATCCCTGTAAAAGGACATCATGCTTGGTAAAGTGGAGGATCAGTGAAAAAGAGGAAGACCTCAATGAGATGGAGTGACACAGTGGCAACAACAATGGGTTCACACATAACAATTATGAGGATGATTCAGCACCAGGCAGTGTTTTGTTCTTTTGTTCACAGTGTTGCTCTCTATGAGTTGAAATTGAGCCCATGACACCTAACAATAACAACAGCAACCATATTGTCTATGGTGTATACATACGACAGTTTGTATAGCCATTCATTTGTTGAAGGACATTAGGATTATTTCTAGTTTTTTATGTTTATTTATAATAGCTTCTGTAAACACTTTTGTAAAAGTTCTTGTGTGGTCATATGTTGTCTGTTCTCTAGAAAGTCAACTTTCTTTGTATAGGTACAGACAGTGAATATCTTATCTTTGTGGCTTATACAGTCTCTATTGCAACCAATGCGAAAGAAACCATAGACAGTACTTAAAGGAGTAAGTATGGCTGTGTTTCAATAAAACTTGTTTACCAAAAAGAACAAAACAAAACAAAAACCCGATATAGTGTCACTATGAGTCGGAATCGATTCGATGGCACTTAACAACAATAACTGTCATATCATTCTGATTCATATACTGACCTCATACTTCTATGTGTTAAAACTCCTCTTTACTTTTGTAAATAATAGTTACAAATGATTTGATGCATTTTGCAGCAGTTGTGGGAACTCTAGTGATGCAATGGTTCAAGCATTCAGCTACTAGAGTAAGCAAAAGATTCTCTGTGGGAGATGCTCAGCCAGACGATTTTTGTAAATATCTACAGCCTCAGAAGAAACCCCAGGGGGAGTTCTACTCTGTCTTTTAGGGCTATTATCAGTCGGAATTCACGTAAGGATTTTGGGTATTTTTATGATAAAATATTATTTTCATCATAATTGAGCAGCACAGAGAAATAATGTTATTAACAGAAACACATTATCACTTACAAGATTATAGAAAGCAGTATTTTTCCAAATTCTCTGAAATAGCTTAGATTTTAAACTAACGGGACTTCTACTAAATTTAGAGTGAAATTTAGGTGGACAAAATGGTGCTAATAAATCTAAGATAAATGATTATTACAGATAAAATTGATTTGCTTGTCTCTACACCTTTTCTTTTCTAAGTTATGTCGCATTAAAAAAATACATATGTAACTTACAACATTACAAAAACCAGGAAACCAACAGTCTTCAGTAAGTTGTTGCTGTTAAGTGCCACAGAGTCCGTTTAGACTCATAGAGACCCAATATAGTTTCCAAGGAGCAGCTGGTGGGTTTGAACTGCTGACATTGTGGTTCCCAAGGCAGATACTACAAGCGCCACACCTAACAACCCACTTTTAATAGCAAAAATTAAAGGTAAAAAGTGTGTGTAGGTGTGTGAACAATCTCCTTTCCTTCTTTATTCCATGTCCTGAGTCTTCTTGGGCTGTAATCCCTTATCACCATGATAATTCAATCCAAATATAAATGGACAAACCAAAAATATTACTAGAAAAAAATTACAAAAAATGTTAAAAGAAATAATTTCTTTCCTTCTTCCTAGGGGTTATAGGGAAATACCAATT
Source organism: Chrysochloris asiatica (assembly GCF_000296735.1). Taxonomy (NCBI): domain Eukaryota; kingdom Metazoa; phylum Chordata; class Mammalia; order Afrosoricida; family Chrysochloridae; genus Chrysochloris; species Chrysochloris asiatica. The sequence continues at coordinate 9,162,049 of NW_006408602.1, read as the reverse complement.
AACACTAAGAATCTGAAGAAATTAAATTAATTTGAAACTTAGGAAAAGTACAAAATCTGCTAAAATAAACTCTTCTAAATTAAAAACAAACACCTATTGTTGTTAAGGGCCATCAAGTAGGATCCAACTCACAGCAACCCTGTCTACGGTTTCCAAGCAGTAACTGATGGGTTTGAACTACTGACCTTGTGGTTTGGAGTCCAGTGCTGATCCTACAGCACCAGCTCAGGAGTCTATAAATATAGTTTGTGTAAAAGATCAGAATTAATTAAAACTTCTTACAAGGTTGGCTATTCACTTATTTATTCATCTACCCAACACAGGTTTCTTGTTCCAATATAGCGGCACTGACTGGTAAGAAGATAGTTAACTGATCAAGATAAGTCTTCAAAACATATGACTTAAGAATAAAAACTGTACATAAAGTCTAATGCAGTGAAAAATATGGATAAATCAATATAAAAACAGCCTAGCAAAAACGCAGATGAAGTAAATTAGAAATGAAATAAATTTGGAAATACTGCTGAGTTTAGCACCTCAGAAAAAGATGCTTCTTTTGTGATGTGATATTGGGGGGAAGGAAATGGTCTACTAAGTTAAAACATGATTTAAAATGAAATTTTATACAATTTCTAAGTGGCATTCTAATTTCTTAAAAACACATACTATACCACAGAACTGGGAAAAGGGCCTTAAAGGCAGTACATACCATAACCATTACTTTTATGCATCATTAATTTGGAAAAAATGTATCTCACCTGGGTACAATTAGGTGGCTATGAAAACAGTTTAAGGTTTAATCAGATTATTAGTATTAAAATAATCCCATATTAATTTTGGGATAAACTTTTTAAATGGAAGTATTTCACACAGTTAAAGCTACAACTTTGCAGCAGGTTGTTTAAAAGAGACCTTTTCTTTCCCCTTATCTGTCCTGGTGTGGCGCTGTGGGTAATGCATCAGACTGTAGTCATTTGAACTACAAGGTCTATGGTTCAAGTTTAACAGCTACTCCATGGAAACCCTATACAGGGTCGCTGTGTGTCAGAATTGACTTGACAGCACTTAACAACAACAAGGTAAATATAGCCCAAATCTCCTTTTGCTCATAAAACTTTTCAGTAAACGCCATCTCAGATTTGAGCCCATAGTGTTGCCTTTTGTTGCTAAGCACCATCACGTTGGTTCCAACTCACAGTGACACTGTACAGGGTTTCCAAGTAGCATCTGGTGGGTCTGAACCACTTGACCTTGCTTATAATATCTGAACCATAGCCCTGGATAATAATGCTTATTTAGGGGAAACAGTAGAAGATAGAGTCTTGTTGGTACAAATGGTTAAGTGTTGAACTGCAAATCCAAAGCTTGGTGGTTCAAACCAGAGGCACCTAGGAAGACCCGGCTCTCTGCTTCTGAAACACCACACCCTTGAGAACCCTATGTAGTGCAGTTCTACTCTGCACACTTGGGTTTGCCTTGAGTTGGAACTGACTAAGCATTAACTAGCAACAGCCACGAAGATGACAACAGCAACAGCAGAGGGAGACAAGACGCAGCTCTGTGATCACACCAGAGCTACTCGAGTTTAGTTTGACCTCTTGTGTTTACATAAAGTTTCTTTTACAGAGCTGCTTGAAAGAACAGTTTGTAAACTAATCTATATCAATATAGGAACAAAACTAATTTCTTCCTATACACTTGGATTTCATAAGTATACCAACATGAAAACTTTAATACAAAAATCACACGGAGATACCAAACAAATCAAAAAATTAATACATTACTGAAAAACATACCTGACTCTGGCCAGAACAGCTTGTAGAAAATTCAGAAGTATCCTAAGTTCAGATTCTCGACAAGCTGGCAAAAGCATAGTGAATCCATCATTAAGCAGTTTTTCATGGGAAGGATGCAAACAATGGCTGGTCTCAAACACTTCCTGGACACCATCAATGTAGATCACAAGAAGTGTCCAGAGAGTCTGTTTCTGCCCTATCTCTTCATTCTTAGATACTAAGAATTCCTTTGCTTTCTCCCGGAAAGCACCTGAAAATTTCTCAGCCAAAACACTAATGTCCAGGTTTTTCTGGACGTACATCAGGAGGAAGGCCATCTGGCCCTTCCAGATGAGGGACCTTTGAGACAACGTCATAGAGGCAGACTTGAGGAAGTTTAGGAGGTCTAAAACATGACTTGCTACATCTTCTACCTCTGCAACAGCTGCTAGCAGTAAAAAGAGGCTGAAAAAGTTCTGCAGACCAACTTCCGTTAATTCTTCCATTCTTTTTTGATGGAATTTAGAATATATTCTGTAAAACATAAAAAATTGTTTTAAGAAAATTGTCTCATTCCCACAAATACATCTTTAAAAAAAAAATATCTTTCAATATTCATGACTGTCTCATTACTTTATATTTTTGGTCAATTTTTCATTTTTTGCTGCTATGTCACGTTTTCTTCTTAGATAACAAACTCACAGACTGACCCTATCTTCAAATTTCTCAATAATGTAGCAAATTACCTATAAGTGAATGGAAGGACTTAGTGGCTTGTCCAAAGGGCAGTAGAAATCATCTTTTCTCATCTGGCTTTTAATTTATTTACTTATTTTTACCAATTTTTATTAGCAAACAAGAATATATAATCTTTTAAGCACTATATGATGTTTACTAAAATCTTGACAATTTTATAAAACAATTTTACTTAAGCCCTTTCCCCTCTTCTCACCATTATAAAAACTTGCTCTTGTATTAATTTATACATTAAGGCAATTAATTCAAGGTGTTAGAAGAATTATTTTATTGTTTGTAAAGAAAAATTGTTAATGTTCAAATGTCCAAGATAAGCCATTAAGAAAACTCTCATCAATACTATTCAATATAATTGAACTGTTGCTATAACATTCTTCTATCAATTGTTGTTTTTGTTAAGTTATTAAGTGCTGTCAAGTCCATTCCAACTCATAATAATACTGAACAGGCTTCCAACAAATGGCAGCCTGGTGGATTTGAACCACTGACCTTGTGTTTAATAGTGTATCCTACAGCACCACCCAAGGACTTTTTCCATCAATTAAATGCTGAAAATTAAAAACAACTCATCTTGAATTCCAACTTATAGATTGTGAAATTTTGCAACTACTAAAAATTGATTAATTCAGGGCAGAAATTATCACTATTCATGAGAGGTTAAATACTTATTTGTAAGTATAAGAATTACTAGAGCTGATAAGCTACTGAAAGTAATTATCTTTGTATTCCCCCACTATGCCTATTACAATACTTGGTGAAAACAGTTTTCCTAATAAACAGACTTGTTATTGAATGAACTGAAACAAATTGGCAGATTGGAAAAAAGAAAAACCCACTGTTTGTGCTATATAATTACTAGAGTTTAACAAAAATGTTAAAAAAAAAAAAAAAAAAGTATAGTCTAAATGAGGAAGCATGGAAAAAACGGAATAGTGGACCACACAGACATCAGCCTCCACAACCTTTAGAACTAGTTGGTACTCAGCTACCTCTACCAACTGCTATACTCTGAAGTGGGTCCTGGATAGAGTGGGAGAAAAAAGTGGAACAGAACTCAAGATTAGGCTTACTGGTAGGACCAGAGACTGGTGGGAATCCCAGAACTATGATCTATCATCACTTTGCAATGGCTGAACTCACCCCGATGGCTCAGACAATAACCAGGCCCATAAAGGGAAGAGTAACACTAGTAAGGTGCAAACACCTTAGAATAATCAACCATTTGAGACAAGCTCAGAAAGGTTAGGGAAGAAGGTATAATGCGAACAAGAAATAGCATACGTGATAGAACATTGTGGGGACTGCAATCAATGAGATGACACACAGTGTGTGGATTATTGAATGGAAAACTGATCTGCTTTGTAAGCCGAGGTTTTCTGCTCCCACAAAGATTTACATCAGAATATAACATGGTCACTATGAGTTGGAATCAACTCTACAGCACGTGACAACAAAGTTTATTCCTTACTGTAACAAAAAAGATGAAAAAGCTCTGTATTTTGCTGCCCTACATTCAGGATTATATTTTACATGCGCAAATCACACAAGCTCTAAGCATGAGTGAACTTAAAAATAATAAACAGTTAACACTTTCTTGGTGTGGAGCTGTAGGAAAAGCATTGGACTGTTAACCACAAAGTTGGCAGTTCTAACCCAGCAGCCCCTCGAAAACCCTATTTAAAGTCACTATGAGTCGAACTGACTTCACAGCACTTAACATTTTCCCCAAATTAAAAAGAAATCATGGCAAAAAGAAAAGAAAAGAAGTATACAGCATACCTTCCTTTGACTTGTTTCCAAGGATGAGGGCCATGGTTCTTCATGGCTTTCTTAAGAACTTTTGCCAAAATGCAAAGGAAAATGGTATAACTACTGCTGGATTTATAAAGGTTGTGGTCCTGTTTATCACAGCAGCAGATCTTCACCATTTCTATCATAGACAATGGTGACTTAATGATATTGGCAAGGCCTTTCAAAGGAAGCCAGGAAATACTGAAAGAACTATTCTAAAAACAAAACAAGATGGAAAAAAATATTAAGTCTCTTAATAAATAAAAATGGAAATCTACAAATCTCACTTAGCTCAATAGAAATCTGAACCATCTTAGTCAAAAATATCACACAACTATTATGAGTAAATAATCCAAAATAGCATTTCATATGAATACCTGTACAACTTTCTGGACTATTCCTAAAATGTCTTTTCAACAGTTGGTTTGCTCAAACACTGCATCTGAATGATATGTCCCTTAAAATTCCTTTTGGTGTTGTCGTTATGTGCAATCAAGTCAGTGTCAACTCACAGCAACCCTATGCACAATAGAATGAAACACTGCCCAGTACTGTGCCAACCTCACAATTGTTTCTACATTTGAGCCCATTGCTGCTTCCACTGTGCCAATCCATCTCGTTGGGGATCTTCCTTTTTTTCCTGACCCTCCACATTACCAAACATGATATCCTTCTCCAGGAACTGGTACCTCCTGACAGTATGTCCAAAGTATGGCCATCTGGTTTCCAAGGAGCATTCTGGTTGTACTTTTTCTAACACCGATTTGACAGTTTATGATACTTCTAATATTCTCCTCCAACATCGTAACTTAAATGCATCAATTCTTCTACAGTCTTCCTTCTTCACTGTCCAACTTTAGCATACATATGAGGTTATTGAAAATACCATGGTTTGAGTCAGATACACCTTAGTCCTCAAATTGACATCTTTGCTCTTCAATACTTTAAAGAGGTCTTCTCCAGCAGATTTGCCCAATGCAATATATCTTTTGATTTCTTGACTGCTGCTTCCATGACTTCTGATGGTGAATCCAAGTAAAATGAAGTCTTTGATAGCTTCAATCCTTTCTCCATTTATATGGATGTTGTTTACTATGGTCCAATGATGAGGAATTCTGTTTTATTTACATTGAGGTAAAATCCATACCAAAGGCTGTGGTTTTCGTCCTTCATCAATATTTTAGGTCCTCTTCATTTTCAGCAAGCAAGATTGTATCATCTGCATACTGCAGGTTATTAATGAGACTTCCTCTAATCCTGATGCCACATTTTTCTTTATATACTTGTTTCATGGATTATTTGCTCAGCATACAGACTAAATAAGCATGGTGAAAGAATACAACCCTGGCATACACCTTTCCTAATTTTTAACCATTCAGTGTTCCCTTTACACCATATTAAGTTTTCCTACATTTTCCTTACCATTTAGATACTGGAGGGGGCGGAATGAGGTACAGAAAAATCAGGTCATTTGCTTTCTAGAATCTCCCATGTTCTGGATTTAGCTGCTTGTGTTACTTAACATATCTTTTAACATATCCATTTATCCCCACTTTTCTGTAAATTGGTAGCTGTAGTTAGAGACTTGTTCAGAGTCAGAAACAGTTTTTCAGCAAGAATTTATCCTTGGTCATACAGGGTATCTCCTATGGCATCTACTAAAGGAACATACAAGTTCTGCCAGTTCTTTTTGTGGGTTTAAGACAGATCAGGTTGTCAGCCTAATCATCCCTTTTAGTGATCCCCATTAGTCCTTTACTTAATGGAGTTAGCAGTCATTGATGATTTATACATCAACGATGATTTGCACATTTAATGAAACAGGCCCTGATGCCTTATTTCATTAGATGTACAAAGTGATTGTTTTCTGTTTTTCTTTGGAATTTATTAGCTCATTAGGTCTTTGGTTACTTTAATATAGAATATGAGCCCTGGTGCACAGTGAGTAAGTACTCAGTTGCTAACCTAAAAGGCTAGTAGTAGTTCAATTGCACACCTGGCTCTGTGTGACAAATATGTGGCAGTTTGCTTACGTAGAGATCACAGCCTCAGAAACTCTATAGGGTAGCCCTACTCTGCTCTATATAGTTACTCAGTCAGAATCAACTCAGTAGTAATGGGTTGAATATATACTTTAAATTTTCCTTTATTTATAGTTTTCAGAATAAAGGTTTTTTCCTTTCTTCTTGAATAATAACTTTTTAAAAAAAGTATCATAAACTGAGGGATTTAAACATATTTGGTATACTTTAAATTCCTTTACTTACGCTCAGAGGGTCCCAGTACTGGGTAATGGAAACCCTTTTTAGGTGTCGGCTACATCCTTTTGACATGACTGGTTGGCTGTGGTACTTTCCCAGCTTTCTGACACTGACAACAAACTGCACATTCCTTTTGTATACATTCTTCTCCAGATGTGAAATGAGCCATTTCTTCAATCAGCTTGACATTATGTTTAGAGAAAGGTATTTTTCTCATTTTTAATACGTCCATGTGTCCAAAATCAAGCTTACTACTTTCTTATAAATATTCTATGTACAACATGTAATTAAGTGCTTTATTATATGTCTTAAATTTTTATTACTAATTTATTCTCTCCTTTCTAAATTCATTGTACTTATTCTACTTTCATCCATTGTATTACTTGCTTATACTACATAATCTAATGCAACAGACTATGAACTCATCTGTATCCAATTTATTATTTTATACTACTTTAAGGAAAAAAAAACCCTCCAACATATACCTAATCTGTCACAGCCATGCTTCCCAATGTCTCCTGAATAAATCCATTATTTAGCTGCTCATTATCTTCCACCTTTCATAGTTTAGACCTAGCCTACCTCCTATACTCTCCACATCTCCTCCTTCAGAACTATTTAACACTATAAGGAGAGACCATGTTTTCTCATTTCTTCCTGGACAGTCTTCTTCTGAATTTGAAAATTCTACTCATTCTCTTAAGACCAAGTTCACACGGTGTTGTTAAGTGCTGTTGAGTCAATTCTGACCCATGGCGGCTCTGTATAGGGTTTCCAAGAAATAGCTGGTGATCTTGAACTGCTAAACTTGTGGTTCAAACTGACTTTGCAGTCTAGCGCATTAACCCATAGAGCCACACCAAATGCTGTGTGCCGTGGAGTCGGTTCCGACTCATAGCAACCCTACACAGGGTTTTCGAGGCTGTAAATCTTTACAGGAGCAGACCGCCTCATCTTTCTCCCGAGGAACCACTGGTAGTTTTGAACTGCTGACCTTGCGGTTCGCAGCCTGATTCGTAACCACTACGCTACCAGAGCTCCTTACACCAAATATTACCTCATAAAGTCTGAGTCTATACACTGGGTTAGATGCAACACCTCTGAATTCTCATGATGTCATAACTCTTCCCCAGACAATATATGCAACTGCCCAATGGCCTGTCAGCTATACAAGTGGAAAGAGTATGCCTTAGTCATGAGAACCATGCCTATACAATGTGCCCCAAGCAATCATGTAGAAAATATTTATAAATGAGGATTTAAAAATATTCTGGGACACTCAGTGCTCTCTCTCCTTTAGGCCTGTGCTCTGTAAACAAAGGTGAAAGAAAAAACTGTTCATAAGTGATTCCAATCTACTTTGAACAAAAATTTTAACTATTTTAGAAAAGTTCCTGATTCATAATTAAACCACAAAAAGGCTACTTTAATCTCTTGTGTAAATTCTTCATATTAGCAGGGGAAAAAACAAACCCCATTATACTTACTTACCATATTTTTACTATAATACTCCCATAGAATGTTGACAATTGCAATATTTGGCTCCCATAAATCACAAAGTGTCAAACAACAAAGAAGATGCATTCGTAATTGTTCTTCTAGTACACCATTCTAAAAAAGAAACTGAAGCTGTAAGAGAGGAAACAGGATTCTGGCAACATGAATGCTATCACTAGATATTGTACTTAATGACCTGGTGCTAACAAAACACAAATGTTGTTGTGTTGTATGTGCCGTGGAGTCTGTTCTGACTCATAGCAACCCTGTACAGGATTTCTGAGGCTGTAAATCTTTACGGGAGGAGAAAGCCTCCTCTTTCTCCCATGGAACAGCTGGTAGTTTTGAACTGCTGACCCTCAGGTTAGCATCCTGATTCGTAACTACTATGCTACCAGAGCTCCTATAAACCATCAAGTCATACTCATTCACTTCTTTAGCTCGGAAGATCTAAATTTGCAGAAAATACATGAGGTTTGGTCAAAAAGTATTGCTACAAAAATCATAGCAACATTTATTAAACAAGCATATCAAAATGTGAAGCTATTGTTTTGTGTTGTCGTTTTAATGTATCCTCCATCTAGGCCTGTACACTTCTCAAGGTGGTGTTATCTCTCTAACCTTTCTCTAAAAGATTCTATGCTCTTCAATTTAAACATCAAAGTAGCAGTTTGGGCATCCTTGAAGAACTCACATCACATTCTGCTTCTTTTCAATATTCTTTGGGTTTGGGGTTCAAAAAGAAGTCCGATGGGACAAGATTAGGGATGTCTGATAGATGGGGTAAGGTTTCCTGATGGAATTCATGTGGGACAAAACTGCTACCCTTGAAGAATGAGCAGGTACATACATTGTCATGATGGCAAAAAATTTCTTGGCCCAACTTTCCTGGCCTGTTTCGTAAATCTTCTTCATAACAAGCATCTATGACCTGTCTCTGTCCTTCCAGAACTCTACCAAGATTACTCTTTTGAAGTCTCACAATCAACATAACCTTTGGAGATGATCTCTTTGCCTTGGCTTGAACTGGTCTAGTAGATTCCCTGAGAAAATCAAGCCTTTTGTTGGAGTCACCCTAACGAGACTAAGACAAGTGTATTATTGAGACAACTTGCCACTGATGACAGAGACATGTTCAAATATGTTTTGTAAAAAAATAGAAGAACATACTGTTGAATGGTGATACATGGAGGGGATTGAAATCATTGCAATGAAACGAAAAATGATAGTATGAGTGTAAAACTAAAAACTTTAAAAACAAAAAACATTTTGTTTGAAACACATGCATGTCTAAGCCCTAGTAGCAATACCTTTTGACTTAACCTCATATTTCTAAAAACTCATTGTTGAGACTAAGAACACAGTTCGATAATGAAAACTACATAACTCAATTTGACTTTTCAAAATTTAAAAATTACACAGTGTTTTATAATCGGATGGGGTAAGAAACCCAGAGAATACAAAAGAAATCTAAACCAGAATAAAAGTTCCAAAAAATGTTCAAATAACTAAGATGTATTCAAATCCAGAGGGTTGTGTCATATTTAAGCACTTGTTTAATTTCTTTAACAGGATTACAAAGGTTGTTCTTTTAAAATCCAGGTGATTTGCAGAGGACATGTATTTTAAACTTTTTGTGGTGGAGGGTGGTGGAGGAAAAGGAAGTATGAAAAACTATACAACATTCAGCTCCACATGTGTGTGGGGCCTTGAGCTATAATTGACAGGGGGGCAATTAGGAACAACAGTAACAATTCCTGTGATGAAATAGCCATTCATGCCTGGTTAAAAGATAGTCCTGAACTGAACAACTATATGACACCGGTATTTTAAATACCAGCAGGGTCACCTGTGGTAGACAGGTTTCATATGAACTTCTAGGCGAAGACAGACTAGGAAGAAGGAGTGACGAACTACTTCCGAATATTTAGTCATTGAACATCTTATGAATAGCAGAGAAACACTGTAAGATATAGTGCCGGAAAATGAGCCCCCCATGTTGGAATGCACTCAAAATGCGACTGGAGAAAAGCTGCCTCCTCAAAGTAGAGTTGACCATGATGACGCGAATGGAGTAAAGCCTGTGGAACTAAAGCCCTTGGGATCTTCATTTGCTGATGAAGCACAACTCAAAATGAAGAGAAACAGCTGTATCATGTTTGGTAGGGTGGAGGGTCAGAGAAAAAGAGCAAGACCCCCAGCGAGATGGAGTGGCAAAGTGGCAGCATCAATGGGCTCAAGCGTGGCAATGATAGTGAGGTTGGCCCAGGATTGGGCAGTGTTTTGTTCTGCTGTGCATAAGGTCGCTTTGAGTCGGTACTGACTAGATGGTACCTAACAAAAACAAACATACATACACCTGGTAGATTTCTAGAGTGGTACTGTATGATAAGCACTGGTAGACCAATGATTCACTTGTTGTTGTTGCTGTCATCAAGTACAATCAAGTCAGTTCTGACTCACAGTGACCTTGCATATGGTTTCCAATGAGCAGCTGGTAGGTTTCAACTGCTGACCTTTCAGTTAGCAGTAAAGTGCTTACCCTATAGTGCCACAGCCTGCTATATACCTGGTGGAGTCCTGGTGTGGTGTTGTAGGATAACTGCAAGGTCAACAGCTTAACCCCACCAGCCACTACTCAGAAACCGTATGGAGCTCAACGGCACTTAACAACAACCAAGCATTGTTCTAAGGTACTAGACACAGTGCAATGAATAAATCAGGTATTATAGATAAAATAACAGAGCTCAAACTTTTTCAGAGAAAGGGAAAAGGGGACACCCAAAGCAAGCAAGACAAATCCAAGCAAAATTAACTGCTACGAAAAATAAAACACAAAAGGCAGCGTTATGTGGCAGAGTAAATGATAGAAAACTGACACCATTATAGATTGAGTGGCGCCAAAGAGTACTAAATTATTAATAGAAACAGTATTATTAGAACAAAATAATTTAAATAAGAGTCAACCATTTAAACACCTGGAAGAAGAGTACACTCTAGGAGGAGAAAACAGACGTAAAGTTCCCAGGCCAGCAGTAAACTTGGTACTATAGGATTAAGTAAAAGAAAGGCAAGGACCATTCCCATATGAAGACTTACAGGTCTTAGTAAGAAGTTTGGGTTTTATTTTAAATATGTTGTGAAGCCACTGGAAGACTGTAAACACAGGAGTGATATATAATCTGATTGTCTCAAAAACACAACATTGAATCAGGCATGGAGAAAGAATCCAAAGAGTAAGAGTAGATGCAAAGGTACCAGCTAGAAGGCAATGCCACATAGCTATAAGAATGTCGTAAGCAGACGACTTTAGAAATATGCTCAGAAACAGAGCCCATGGGACTTACATTAAGGTATGAAGAGAAGAGAGTAATCAGGAAGAACTCACAGGTTTGGGCTTAAGAAAATGGGCTGATGGTACTATTTCCTACACTGGCAAAGATTAGCGGAGGAAAAGACGGGTAAAGCGTATAAGGTATGTTAAGTAGACTATTAATATATATGCCTAAAACTCAGAAAAATGGCGAGAGTTGTTGATATCAATCTGAAAGCTAATGTCAAACTGATGGTTATTAAAGGTAAGAATCTAAATTACTCAAGGAAAGAATATAGAAGAAACAGAGAAAAAGATCCAGAACTCAGAGTCCTTTGCTATTATTACTCCAACATTTAAAGATTAAACAGAAGAAAGGAAAATTAAGAAAAGCAAGTAGTCAATAAAATAGGCAAGAAACCAGGTGGCTACCTATTTATGAGAGTAAAGAGAAGTATTTTAGAAAAGGACAGTGGTCAATAGTCAACAGAGCTAAATGTTGTCAGGAGATTAAGATGAAGAGAAAGAAGAAACATTGGACTAGACAATATGGAAATCATTTGGGCCTTGCTAGAAACTGAAAATTTCAGGAGGTGTAGAGGAGGCAATAGCAGGTAAGGAAGTAGAGGTAGCTAAGTGGCGACTGTATAGTCCTTGAATAGGTGAGAAGGGACAAGATCCAGAGCACAGGGAGAGGAATAACCTTTTGATAAAAGCAATGAGCTCCTAGTAAACAGAAAAGCAGACTGAAAAGTCAAATACAAAGAAAACGTGTCAGGAGATTTGAAAGTGAAAAGATAAAGGAGTTCTCTATGACTGTTTATATTTTCTCAGTATCTATGAAGTAAGATGTCCAGCTGAGTGGATTTGGGCAGAGCATGTGTTGAATTGTGTGTAAAAGAAAAGTTCTGAAATAAGCCCTTTTGGAGAGTACAAACACAAACCATCTACAACTGACTGCCATTTGATACTTATGATCAAGAATGTAAAGTCAGAAAGAATGAAACCATACAGTTTTCTCCAGCAATACGATGGGGCCACAAAAAGTTTCTGGAAGAATGGAAATAAAAGGCAAATGCTGCAGTGAGTGACTGGAGAAAATAAAGAGTAGGTTGTGTCAGGTTTAAAACGGCTAACACCTATAGAATTAAAGGTATTCGTGATGAAGTGATTATAATAATGCATTTTGTAGTTGTGTCATCTAAATTGTTTAAGGAGAAAGATGAGGATATAAAACAAGCCAGAAAAAGAAAGGTCAAAGGTGTGGGTCAGATGAACAAAATAAAAATGAATGAAAAAAATGTACGATAAAGGGTAAGGAGTGAAACAAATCTGATTAGAACAGAAATGAGGATAGTAACAAACTGAGACAGCAAGCTTATCACACAATAATTATGGGAAAACAGTGACCTTGGTGCCAATTATTCAATGAATGAGAATCACTAAAACATAATTAAATAATAGCAAAGAGAATATTTTATTAACAAAGTTTAAGTCTAATTCATTTTTTAAAATGTACTTCAGTCCTCTAGGAAATCTCCTAATTCCCAAAGCATACTATGAACCCCTGTATCATAGCACTAAAAAGCTGTGGTGGCACAGTGATTAAGTACTTAGCTGCTAACCAGAAGGTAGTAGTTCAAACCCACCAGCCACTCCATGGAAGAATGATGTCCTAACTGTCTGCTTCTGTAAAGAACACAGCCTTGAGAACACTATGGGGCAGTTCTTCTCTGCCCTATGAGGTGGCTGTCTGTAAGTCAGAATCGGGTTAGCATCGTATTTACCATATAAAATTTAATCTGCACCTTAACAGGCCCTCAAGAGTTTGCAAACTCTCTGAGCACTAAGATAATGGCCTACTAATTTTACTGTTCTCAGGGCCTCACATCCACCACCACCACCAAGTCAAGTCTGACTTAAGTGGCCCCACAAGCAAGAAGAACTGCTCCAGAGACTTTAATGTTTGCACAAGCAAACAGCCTCATCTTTGTCCTAAGCAGTGGCTGATGGGGTTTGAACAGCCAACATTACAGTTAGCAGACAAATACTTAACCCACCAGGGGTTCCTTGGGCCTAACAAAGTGTCTGGTTTATCAAAGACACTCAATAATGTTTGATGAAAAAAACTGAGATGTGGGCTCTGGTGCCTCTTTTTGCTGTGTAATTTACATGGCTTAGGACAAGATAATGTGCTTCCCTAGTGTGGACTGTTTACCATGCTAACCACATGGTCGTAACCATCAAGTTGGTTACGACCCATAGCGACTCTGTGCAGGGTTTCCGAGGCTGTAAATGTTTACGGGAGGAGAAAGCCTCATCTTTCTCCCGTGGAGCAGCTGGTAGTTTTGAACTGCTGACCTTAAGGTTCACAGCCCGATTTGTAACCACTACACTACCAGAGCTTCAAGGTAGGAAGCTCAAACCTACCAGCTGCTCCTTGAAAACCCCAAAACTCCATAAACACCTTTGTTGTTGTTGCTGTTATTAACTGCCATCAAGTCAGTCCCAACTCATAGCAACCCTCTACAAGGTTTCCAAGGAGTGGGTGTGTATATATTTACTGCTACAGCCTTGTTAAGAAATACCCCATAACTTAAAATGTAGCTGAAGGAAAGTAATTAAATCCATAATACTGTTAAAAGAGAAGGGAATTTTAAAACTAGTATAATAGAAACAGATTGGAAGTGTTTAAGTGTCTAAGGACACACTATTTGTTACTAGCTGAACCAGGAGAAGAAAACTTAAAGGACACAAGCAATTACAACTTAATTTAGTAATTAAAGCTGCTCCCAGTTACTGACTCAGATTCAGTAACTCTCAGCAAAAAGTTGTTGTTAGGTGCCATCGAGTCAGTTCCCACATAACAACCCTGTATAGGGTTTTCAAGGAGCAATTGGTGAGTTTGAACTGCCAATCTTGCTTATTCTATGCTGCCACACTAGGACTCCTCAGCAAAAATTTAACACTATCCAAAAAACAGAACTCCTTTCACTTAATTTTATTGAAGAAGCTTTTAAACGATATCAAGGAACAAAGATTAGACTAATAGCTGATATAAATAATAATGATCAATTTTTAGGTGTGGTACTGAAGGATATGCAGTACCTTAACCACAAAATTGGTGGTTCAAAATTACCAGTCATTCCTTGGAAACCCTATATAAGGTTGCTGAGTCCGAACCAATTTGACGGCACACAACAACATTCTTTAAGTAAAAAACACATGAAAGTTTTTGAGCTACTAAATCAACTTTTCCAAACAAAAAAAAACAGAGGTCAGTTGAAAGAAATAAACAAATTTGTAATACAATAAAACTTTTAAAATAGAAGGCGAAAGCATTCTAGAAAGATAATAGCTCTTTTCTTTCCAATACAACTTATCTATGTATCATTCTTTAGAACATAATCTAATTTAGAATTCTAAGTTCATAATCAGAAGAATCCCATTATATATAACTAAATGAATTAACATATTTTATATAAAAAATTAAGAGTTAACAGATAACAAGACAAGATCAAGCTACTAAACTAATTTTCAAAGATAAATATACAATATCCACATGATGACAAAACTTACTACCACATTTGCTCTTTAATTCTCTACATTATTTTTAAACGTAAGTAACAGAATAGTAATTCACTTTCTAAATAAAAACATTCCTTTACTTAATTTTCTTTAAACTCTTAACATAAATGATAACTTACATTACGAAATTTAAGAAAAAAGTCTACAGAGCTACAATACGTTTAAAGATGTGATGAACAGCGTATTTAAAACTGTTTTTTAAAAAGAGGTCAAGTCTGACCTCTGGGCCATGAAGCACTACATTAACAGCTCTGAGGAAAGAAAAATGATAAGGTATGAAATGAGTGCTCAGAAACTAGGCCCTTATCAGTTACAATATGATTCAAGCCTGTAAGACAAATTGTTCAGCAAGGCAAGTCACCTTCCTGCTGTGATGAGGATATAGTTGAATTTCCAATGCCACTACCTATCTCTCTTATCATGTCTTCTAGACTTGCTATCATCCAGTGTATGGCTTAGAGTTCCAAAGCATCTACTACTTATTTGGAATGTATTTTGTCAAAGTCGCCAACTAGGATAATTATCTTTGTCCTTTAACTTAGAATTTACTATTAACAATAAAACAATATTTAAAGGACAGTCAGTAATAGGAACTATTAGTGCACTGACACTTTACTGACACAGAACTATGATTCTATCTCAACCTTTAAAAAAGTAAACTAAATTTGTTATTTAAATCACTTTAAGTTTACTTGGTTCTTATGAATAAAATCTGCAACTAAAAATTGTCTTACTTTAATTGCATACCTGGACACTGATGGACTTTTTCAGCAGTTCTTCAACAAAGTTCCAGTTTGATTCCATTTCTCTCTAGAGAGGACATATTGTTATATCAAAACCAATTTGTCATTACATATATTTAAAAATACACTAAATTCAGTATGTTTTCTTTGTCATTACACATCACTACAATTTCTTGAACATCTGATATTACTTTGGCAAAGAATTATTCAATAAACTTTGTAGAAAAATATTCATCACTTAATGTCCATGATATGTTCTGGATTTGTCATTTTGTGATTTGGACCTTGAATGAACACCAGCAATCTAGAAAACTCTACTACAAGGAAAAGAACCAGAAGGGGCATTGATAAAGTCTAATTACTTTACAAAGGCTTGGTACTGAAAATAATTCTACTTTTCCAACCAGAAAACCTCACAAGATAATTCTTAATGGAGTCATAGTGTGGTGCTACAGCATAAGCACTGGCCCGCTAACCAAAAGGTCAGCAGTTCAAACCCATCAGTTGGTTCTCAGAAACCCTATGTTGTTGTTGTTAAGTGCCATCGAGTCGGTTCTAACCCATAGTGTCCCTGTACAGGGTTTCTGAGGAGCAGCTGGTAAGCTTGAACTGCAGACCTTGCAGTCCAAACAGCTTTTCAGTCTGGCACACACACACACACAAAAAAAAAAACACCAAAAAACTGTTCTTACAATATGATGTTCACAGGATAAATCCAAATGATCAATAAAGGGTTAAATTGTGTTTAATAGCTTTACCATTAACCCACAGCACCACACCAGGACTCCTATACAGGGTCACAATGAGCCATCATGGCTGTTAGTTTGAACCAACGAAGTTGGTAATCAACTTGACTGGACTTATCAACAACAATAGTCTGAATATGAGTGGTTACTGGTTAAAAAACAGAAAGCCTTAAAGAGGAATCAAGTAATAACTAGTGATTTACACCCTCCCCATAGGATTTATAAAACCTCAAAAAACAAAGCCATTAATACAGAAAAGGTAAATATCCACTTTCTACTGTCCTTGCAGACTCCGGGTGTAGCTCTGTAGCATGAGCAATGGACTGTGAACCACAAGGCCAGCAGTTCAAATCCACTAAGCTGTTCCCTGGAAACCCTGATCAGGGTCACTATGAGTTGGAATTGACTCAATGGCACATAACAATAGCAACAATTTTTCTTACAATATGATGTTCACAGGATAAATCCAAATGATCAATAAAGGGTTAAAGTGTGTTTAATAGCTTTCATTTTTCAAAAATGGAAAATGTTCACTTAGTTACTCAGTAAAATAAGTCACTAAATAAAAAATTTTAATAAAGGTGTGTAGAGACTCTGAGAGTCAGCCTCAAAAATAGGACCCCAATAATCTCTGCCTGCTAGTAGTCATGCCCTGTGTACTCCTTCCCAAGACTGTGAAAGAATTGGTCAGTGGCCAATGGAATATGGCAGGAATAATAGTATGTCACTTTGAAGATGAGCTTATAATCAGCAGTTCCATTTTAATGGCACTCTACCAGTCTCTTAAGTCACTTGTTCTGAGAGATTTGTGGTGAACATCCTGGGAGAGACCTATGTGACAAGAAACTGAAGCATTTTTCCAAGTGCAGTGAGCTTGGAAGTGAATCTTCAGCCCAGAATGAATCTCCAGTTGACAGGCTGACTGCAATCTCATTAGCAACCATGAGCCAGAACTAGCCAACTTAAGCTGATACTTAATGTCTTACATTACTGCGAGATAATATTTGTTGTTTTAAACTGCTAATTTTATTATACAGTAAAAGGAAACTAATACAGTAATTTAGTTACTTTACACAAAAAATATACTGACCTTTTGAGATAAATTAATGCAAATAGAATTCAAACATTTATCAGGAAAAAAAGTTTGCAGAAGAGACATTGAATAGTAAAGAATTTGGCCTTGCCCAAACCAAGAGTTTGCTCTGGCTTTTGGGAGGTAATGTCTGTGTCCTTGGAAATTACAGAAGGTAGGAGTTTGTTTACATGAGGGTCTCTGATCAGACAGGATAGCCTAACAATGTGATCAGCAAAACCAAAATGGAAGCTGGCCATGCCGAAAGACTGATTTAGGGTAGGGGTTTGGGTGACATGATTTCAATCACCTTGGGATTAAAGTCAATCACATTGGTAATCAATCAATCAATCAATCAATCAATCAATCAATCAATCAAGTACACCATAGTAATGCAGCACCAATATAACGTCTGAACACTGAGGCTTGAATGAGCTCTCACAGCTGGCAATATTCTGTGGGTATTGTCACAAATCAATATCAAGACAGAGCACCTCATTAACTCCACAGAGAATACACAACACAGTGTCTTCCCTTGACTGATTTTCATCTGTATCCTTTCTTGGTAATAAACTGTAAGGATAATATAGTTTCCAATGAGTCCTTCCAGTGAGTTATCAAACATGAGGATGGTTTAGGGAAACTCCTAAACCTACAATTGTTGTTAGGAAGTGAGGGAGGTCTTAGGGACTGTGACCTCAAACTTAATGTGTAGTTGTTGTTAAGGGCCATCATGTTGGTTTCAATTCATAGCAACCCTGTAAAAGGTTTCCAAGGAGTGGCTGGTGAGTTTGAACTGCTGACCTTGAGGTTCAAACCTACCTTATTTGAGTGCTTATCCTACAGCACCACACCAGTATTCCTCAAATTAGTAGTTGCCCTTAAAACTCTCAGAAAAGTAATCATTTTGCTCAATCAACACTGTATGTATACTCAGTCAGATTCTATACTTATTACTTCCTTCACAAAACATTTTTCCATTTCAAAGAACATTAAGACTCAGAAGTTACATACACAGTGAGATCATATATTCAAATCTAAGCTGGTATGGCCCCAAAGCCAGTGTTCCTTGCATTGTAACATGCTATTTCAGCAATTCATTTTTTATATCATTCTTTATTTTTTAAATGTCACCAATACTAGGTAGTGGCATTGTTGGGTTAGAACTGGACTGAAAACTGCAAGGGCGGTGGTGCAAATACATTGGCTGCTCTTTGGAAACCTTATAAAGGGTCACTATGAGTCAGAACTGACTTGAAAGCATTTAGCAACCTTGTCAAATAAGAAGGAACATGAAAGGGCTGACAGAAGAGTTGCTGTTGTCATGTGCTGTGTAGTCAGTTCCAACTCATAGTGAGCCTACATAGGGTTTCTGAGGCTGTAAATCTTTATGGGAGCAGAAAGCCTCATCTTTCTCCCATGGAACAGCTGGTAGTTTCGAACTGCTGACCATGAGATTAGCAGCCCGATTCGTAACCACTATGCTTTGTTGTTGTTGTTATGTGCCGTGTAGTCGGTTCTGACTCATAGTGATCCTGTACAGGGTTTCCGAGGCTGTAAATCTTTATGGGAGCAGAAAGCCTCATCTTACTCCCATGGAACAGCTGGTAGTTTCGAACTGCTGACCTTGCAGTTCGCAGCCCAATTTGTAACCACTATGCTACCAAAGCACAATTTGAGAGTGCTGAAGAGTATATTTTTATTGTTCTGTTCTATCAAGGTATTGGAAGGATCCCTGGAAGCACAGTGGATTATGATCTGGGCTGCTAACCAAAAGGTCAGCAGTTTGAAACTACCAATCACTCCACAAGAGAAAAATGAGGATTTCTGTTCCCATAAAGATTTACATCCTTGGAAACCTGGTACATGGTGGCTATGAGTCAGAACCAATTCGACGGCATACAGCAACCACCACCTTCATCAATGTATTTGAATCATAATTATAGATAAACAATAAACTTCAACTATATGAGCGCAGTATTGTGACTATATCATGAAAAAAAATAAACCTTAATTCAAAGGGAAGAAAAACAACTATTATCATGTCTAATTTAAATCTGAATAAGAATATGTATCAAAGGGATATAGAATTTTCTTCCAGAGGAAAGTTTAACTTCCGCACCTACAGCATACCAAGTTTTCTTTACATACAAAGTTATACTAACTTAATTCCAAATGGTAAAACTGAGGTATGAAGTCAGTGATTTGGGGCTATGTTTTATATTTCTTATACTACCACCAAAACTAAGACATTCACTTAAGCATTAGTATAGGTGACATCTTCACCAGGAATATAAAGTAGATTTCCTTCCTCTACTTCCAATAGACTATACATAGTCTGATATAACCCTCATTTTAAGACTGTATTTCACTTTACTCTAGTCATTTCTGATATTTCAAAGATGAGCATCAGCTAGCCTGATTGAATGCAGTATGTTCTGGGCAGGGAAAGCAGTGTTAAACTGACCCCTGCAATGCCCCACAGTGATTTCACTCTTTAAACCCTATTTGGTTTAAAATAGATACGTGAGATCGTGAAAGGATAACACAGCCTCATCTAGGTTGAAAGAAAAGCATTAAACAGGAATGCATGAAAATCTAAATCTATAGTACATGAAATAAGATACCAAAATGACCTAACATTCCAATACTATGAAATTGGCTATTCTGTCATTTATATCTACATATAGTTAAAGTCCACGTTACAGGAATTTTCAAAATAAAAAATAATTAGCCACATCTGAGAGCTATTGAAAATGTAAAAAATTCACATTAACCTCCAGGGCAAAGCAGTTCACATTCAAAATCTGTAACCTCTCCGTGGTTATCAGAGCACTAGAGGCACTTGTCTGCTGAAGAACATATGAATACCCATTATTACTTCATATTGCCCTCCACACCAGATTACTCTTTAATGGAATGAAGCATGCTTACTGCATAACCATTCTCTCATTGCAGTTGGCTCTGTTAATGCATCATAAAGAGAAAAAAAGAATTTAGGCAATTTTCAACATTCTGATCAAAATATATCCCAAATCCAAATTAACATCCTATACAATCATGGAAAGAAATGTGCCAAAATGCCTTTAAATTCAGAGGTTAGAGTGACCACATATAATTTATCAACCAAACTGAAATGCTTTCAGAAATGCAAAGGGAAACTGCCTGGATAGGAGTAGGGAACAGTAAACAAATACGGACACAAAACCAAACCTACTGCTATAGAGTCAACTGTAGAGCTGCTCCTTAGTTTCTAGGGCTATAAATCTTTATGAAAACTGAACAACGCATCTTTTTTTTACAACTGGTGAGCTCGAACCACCAAACTTTCAGTTAGCAGCTAGCTGAGTGCTTAACCACTGCACCATGAAGACTCCTTAATGGTTATTCTATCAAGGATCTAGTCATAAAAGGCAACCCTTAGGAA
>NW_006408602.1:9135123-9140095 GCF_000296735.1 Chrysochloris asiatica | reverse complement strand
CATGATTTTTTTCCCCAAATCATAGTAATCTTTCCTTTTAAAACCTTCTTTATAAACCTTAAAAATTATGACTTAAATAATATATGTACATTGGCAAAAGGAAGTCAAACAGGAACTGCTGCTAAATATTTCAAGACACAGGTTACGTTATTTTAAACACATTTACTATCTGGGAGAGGAATGGCAAGATGGCAGACTAGGCAGAAAGGCTGTGCAGACCTTCTGAAGCAAGGATACAGAAAACCCAAAGAAGCATATACCAAAGATGGTCCTGGAACTCTGAGCTTTAGATGATGGGACAGAGAAGTGGACTGAGTGTTTACTGGGAGAGAGAGCTGAGCAGAGGTAGTTAAGAGATGTAGCAGCCGACATGACCTACAACAGCCATCCTGAACGTTTGTGAGTGGTTTCTGAGATAAGAAAACATATTCATGTTACAGACAGCTAATTGTGGCTCAAAATGACAAAGGTGCAATTTTTTCCCCCTTTGTTGCCCACAGTCTTCCTGATGACCAGAGGCAAGGCCAGCCTCAACCAGCATATCCCACCAGGAAAACTCCCAATTTCCAGGTGGTTGGAGCCACTCAGAAGTAGATGCCTAGGTTGTGAGCCCTACTGAAGTGAGGAGGTTCTATTCACAATTACCCTGCTCGGATGGACCCTACTAAAAACCTGCAAAGTCATCCCTGGACTAGCTTTCACTAGAAGCGGCTGAATGGACACATGGGGTAGGGGGAAGAAAAACTGGTTATCTGTGTGGACTGGGCAGGCTCAGCAGGTGGCATAGGAACATACTGCTTATTTGTGGATAGAAAGCAGTAACCAGGTGTTTTTTCCTTTACCTTTTTCTTCTTATTTCTTCATTACTATTGTATTTTTTCTATTATTTGCTTGTTTGTTTTCCATCTTTCTTATTCATGTTTTCCTTTCTTGCATCATCAGACAGGAGACAACAATGGCAACCTTATAGCCAAACTAGAGCTTTACCATCTTCAACCCCACCAATTTGACTACAGTCAGTATCAGCTGCTATACACTGGATCAATGACAACAACCAATGTCAGCTAAATCCACCCTGAATTGCTTTGCATGAAACAATGTACAGAGAACAGCACACAAGCTCATCTCTTGACCATAGCCACCAGGAGGCAATTGGTGAGTGTCTAAGGATATACCAACATACATTCATCCATTTAAATAAATACCACAGCAACATTATGCTGCGAAAGCAGCAGACAATTTCTGTTTACATTAACAAACAAGACAGAGTAGCTCAAACAAATGACCAATATATGTAGACTGGTGGTGGTGGTGGTGGTATGCTGTGGAGTTGGTTCCGACTCATAGCGATCCTGCATAGGGTTGCCGAGGCTGTAAATCTTCACAGGAACACAAAGTCTCATCTTTCTTCCATGGAACAGCTTGTAGTTTTGAACTGCTGATTGTGGGGTTAGTAGCCCGACTCGTAACTACTACGCTACCTGTGTTTTTGAGGAAAAAGAGGTACTGGAATTATCTGAAAAAGAATTCAGGAGAATGATATTTAGATACCTCCAAATGATTGGCAGAAAGGTCAAGGAAAACAAAGGAAGAATTCAGAAAAGAGCTACATGCACAATCAAACAAAATAAATAAAGGACTGGATATAATACAAAACCTACACACAGAAATTCTTAAGAAATTCATAAGATTAATACTTAGATATCAGAAATGGAAAACACACTGAAAGAGCAAGATTTGAATTAATGGAGGCCAATATTAATGGGCTTGTAGATAAATCTCTCAATACTAGCATGCTGGAAGAACAATCAGAAAAAAACAATGAAAAAAATTGAAGACAGTCAAAAATTCATGTGGCACAACATGAAGAAGAATAACCTATGAGTGATCAGAATTCCAGAATAGGAAAAAACAAAGAAAAACATAGAAAAGATAGTCAAATAGTTGCTCAAAGAAAATTTCCGTAACATCATGTAAGATGAGAAGACAAGCAATCAAGAAGCTAAATAAACCCCAAACAGGTTAGACCCCAAAAGAAAATCACCAATACATATCATAATCAAACTCTCCAAAATCAAAGACAAGGAAAGAATCCCGAAAGCAGCTAGAGAAAAACAAAATGTTAGCTACAAAGGAAAACCAACAAGATGAAACTCTGATTTCTCAGTAGAAACCATGAAGGCAAGAAAGTAATAGAGAGATATATACGAAACTCTGAAAGGAAAAAACTGCCAACCAAGAATCACATTCCCAGCACAACTGTCCCTCAAATACGATCATGAAATTACAACATTTCCACATAAACAGATATTAAAGGAATCTGTAAAAACCTAGCCAACTTTACAAAAAATACTAAAGGGAGTCATTTTTACTGAGAAGCAACAACAAACAACAAGCAAAGACTGACATTCACGGCAACACCACCCATAATTCAGTCCAGATATAGAAGTATCCAGCGTAAAATAAAACTGGTGGTGGTGGTTATGTGCCATGGAGTCGGTTCCGACTCCTAGCAACCCTGTACAGGGTTTCTGAGTCTATACATCTTTATGGGAGCAGAAATCCTCATCTTTCTCCCGCGGAACAGCCAGCAGTTTCCAACTGCTCACCTTGTGGTTCACAGCCCGATTTGTAACCACTACGCTACAAGACTGAAAATAGAGAATCAGATATAGCAATCTAAAATGCAGATAACTACAAAGCAAAGAATGAAAAGTATTGTTACCGAATACCAAATAGCAAGAAAATTAAAAAGAATTAAAAAGCAAGGGAATCAAGTAGATTTCAAGCTAAAACAGAATTGTTTCAGCAGTACACCTGTATGTGTGTGGCATTGTTAATAAGTGTCGTTGACTCACTTCCTAGTCATAATGACCCCACGAAGGGTTTCCGAGGAGCATCTGGTGGATTTTAACTGCCTGTCTTGCATTAAACAGTCTTCAACATTGCAAAAATAATAGTAATGATACATATGCTTCAAAAAGTCTGTTGGAAAATTCCATTATATTTCCATTCAATTGTTCCACAAACTTTTTGAAGCCTACTCATATTAGTGGAGCTAAACTATGTACCACACTGGGAGAGAATTTGGGGATCAATAGCAACCATTACTGAAATACACTACAGACTCAAATAAGTATTAATGCAGTTAAAACAAGCATTAATAATCTAAAAGTATGTTCTCTGAAGCAAGGGGAAATATAATCTTGTTCATATGTATGTTCTCATCAGCACCTATTATTAATGATATCACATAAGAACTTGAGAGTACAGAACTAATGACCATATTCACATATAATGTCCAAAACCAGAAATGTGTACTTAGAGGAAAAATGATTAAAGTGAAGAGAAACAAAAATACCTATGCTAAGATTTTAGAATGACAGGCAATTTTTTTTAGTTCCTTTAAAATTGTTCTAATATTCTACTAATAAAAAGATGTGAAACCTTATCACATCAGACTCACAAATATTTAATAAAAGGAATAATACAGCAATAATGGCTATTGCTAACATATCTTGAATGTTTACCCACGTACAGAAACAAGACACTATCCTTTTATGTGAGAAGCTCATTCTACGATTTCTTTCTAACAAAATGGTAGAATGCTTAAAGACACTGATACAAAGCTGTGTGTGAACATCATAAAGCATATCCTGATTTATTATTTTACCTTATTTTAGAATTCCCTATTAACATTAGGGGATTGTCTGGAGAACCTCTTGAGGTTCCTCCCAATTCTACTCCTATAATGCTACTACCTATGTTGATACTAACTGATCCTCAAAATCCACATATGATTTCTCAAAGCTGACTCTGCCCATCCTTACAAAGAGAGAAAAATGTGTCAAATTCATTAAGATTTCCTAAAAAAAATAGATCCTCCTTTCTGGGAGAGGATTAAAAACCAAGGAAATTTAAAACAAGGTATCCCAAGCTCTATGTCATATTTATAAAATCAGGTTTAGACCTAGAAATCTGAACTTTAAAATCTCTCAGGTGGGTCTCATAGTCAGGCTACTTGGGAGTACACTTTCATAAAACAAGATAAATTTTAAAACTATAATTTCCATTCTAGATGTCTATTTTGTGGAGCTCGTAGGTTACAGTAATACTATAATATGCTGTTTGTGTTGTTGTTTAGTGCTACACAGTCTGTTCTGACTCATAACTACTACTCTGTGTAGTTTCTGAAGCTATAAATCTTTGGAGGAGCAGACAGCCTCATCTTTCTCTCAAGGTAGACTGTTGAGCTCAAACCAACAATCTTGTGGTCTACAGTCCAAAGCTTACCCTACAAAGCCATTGCACTCCTCCCTACAATACTATTCATTTTTAAATGTGGAAGAAACTATATAAATATAGTTTCAGATAAGTCTATCTACCAACTAATTGTATTCCTAGGGATTTTAAAATAACATTGTAAAAAAAAAAAAAATCTAACTAGAACTTGACCTATTAGTTAAAATCTGTCTTCTGTTTGAAGAAAACCTCACCATTTTTCAATAAATAAATAAAAATATTTTTACTAAAAGCTTCTGTATTCTAAAGAAATAGTTTATCAACAGTTACTCACAAGAACTAATCATTCATTTCTGGAGAAACATGCTTTCCCTGTTGCATTCTTAGAGTTTAGAACTAGAAGGGACCTTTGGAGGAAATCAGCCAACTCAATACCAGGTTTTTTGAATGAAGGTTTAGATGAGGGAACAGATGCCCAAAAAGGTTTAAGGAACTTATTTAAACTATCAAAACTGCTTATTAGCACAGCCAAGAGTTCCAGAAGTTGCTTCTCTTTAAATAAATAATAAAAACATATATTGTGTAATTTTTCAAGATAGTTACAAAAGGTCTACAGCTTCTAAACTTACAAGTAGTTATTTGTCACATTTTACGATTTTTCTTGTAGTTTTTGCTCATTAACCGTTTCGTTGCACCATCTGCTCTCTTAATGCTGTTGTTAAGTGCCATC
>NW_006408602.1:9132642-9134723 GCF_000296735.1 Chrysochloris asiatica | reverse complement strand
TTCAAACAGCTTTGCAGTCTGGCACATAAACCCACAGTGCCACATAATTTAAGAAAGTTTAAATCAAGATCTTACCATTTCATCTAGAAGTCCATGGCGATCAAACTGGTACAACGATGCTACGTGAGTAATAATCCACCAACTAAAACCTAATGGATCTCTGGAATTAACTACAGGCCCAGGTTGTTTTCTGTCACTTGATTTTTCAAAGAGTGTTTTCAGTAGTTTATTCATCCAGTTCCAAAATGACTATAGAAATAGAGGTAGCACAATTCAGTTCAATTAAGATACAGTCCAAATAATCTTTAATTTAGGGGATTTTTTCTATTTTAGTAATAAAATATAACATATATGTAAAAGAAATCATAAAATATATAATACACACAATTTATAGAATATTAACAAACCCATGCTAAAAATTAGAACATAATATCTAAAATAATAAAGTACACCAAGAAATATATTTAATCAGGTAGACAAAAAATTTACACATTGAAAAACAGGAAATACTGCTGAAAGAAATAAAAAATGATCT
This sequence comes from Chrysochloris asiatica, assembly GCF_000296735.1. NCBI lineage: Eukaryota > Metazoa > Chordata > Mammalia > Afrosoricida > Chrysochloridae > Chrysochloris > Chrysochloris asiatica. Next base: position 9,134,188 of record NW_006408602.1, on the reverse strand, counting down.
AAATAAACAGAAGGACATCACGTGTTCATGAATCAGAAGATGCAATATTTAGATATCAATACCATGCAAAGTAATCTGCAAATATAATACAATCGCTATCAAAAGTCAAAACCACATAAAAGACTGAAGTTGGATCCATACATCACATTATATATGAAAATTCACTAAAAAACACATCAGTGACCAAATATGAAGTTGCTGTGTTGTTGTTAAGTGCCAACGAGTCGATTCTGACTCATAGAGACCTTGTAGGGGGTTTCTGAGGAAGAGCTGGTGAGTTTGAACCAAAAACTCTTAAGTTCAAATGACCTTGCAGTCCAGCACATTAACCCACAGTGCCACACCAGGTCTCCAAATATGAGGTAAAACAATAAAATTCTAAACTCATACATTTGATAAAGGCTTAATATATAAGGAATATAAATTCAACAACAAAGACAAAAAACAACCCAATTTAAAAATTGGCTAATGACTTGAATAGACACTTCTCCAAAGATATACAAGGAGCTCTGGTAGCATAGTGGTTACGAGTCGGGTAGCTAATCTCAAGGTCAGCAGTTCAAAATTCCCAGAAATTCTGTAGGCGAAAGATGTGGCTTTCTGCTCCTGTAAAGATTTAAAGCCTCAAAAACCCTATACAGGGTCGCTAAGAGTCGGAACTGACTCCACGACACACTACCATCAAAGCTATACAAATAGTCAATATGCACATGGAAAGATATTTAACACTATAAGTCATCAGGGAAATGCAGTTAAAACCACAATGAGGTATTAAACACCCACTAGATTGGCTATTATTTAAAAGCAAAAACAGAAAAAAAAACACATATAAAAATCACCAGAAAAGTGATTAATCCTCATACACTACTAGTGGAAATGTAAAATGGGATTGTTATTATGGAAAACATCTTTACTGCTCACAAATTTAAGCACAGAATCACTATATTACTTCACAATTCCACTTTAAAGTACTTACCCAAAGAAACTGAATTCAGAGACTCAAGACACTTCTTCATTGTAACAATCAGTGCTTGTTTTGTTAGGTACCATCGAGTCAGTACCAACCCATAGAGACCTATGCACAGCAGAACGAAACAATGCCCGATCCTAGGCCAACCTCACTACTGTAGCCACGCTTGAGTCCATCGATGCTGCTATTTGGCCAATCCATCTCCTTGGGGGTCTTCCTCTTTTTCTCTCATCTTCCACCTTACCAAACATGATATCCTTCTCTAGTCACTGGTCCCTCCCGACAATATATCCGAAGAATGAGCAACGAAGTGTGGCCATCTTGGCCTCCAAGGAGCACTATAGCTGCACTTCTTCCAAAACGGATCTATTGGTTCTTTTGGCAACCCATGGCACTTTCAATATTCTCCTCCAACACTGCAACTCAAAAGCATCAATTCTTCTATGGTCTTCCTTATTCACTGTCCACCTTTCACATACACATGAGGTTACTGAAAATACCATGGCTTGGGTCAGGCGCACCTTAGTCCTCAAGCTGACATCTTTGCTCTTCAACACTTTAAAAAGTTCCTATGCA
>NW_006408602.1:9128440-9129932 GCF_000296735.1 Chrysochloris asiatica | reverse complement strand
GTTTCTCTTCATTTTGAGTTGTGCCCCATCAGCAAATGAAGGTCCCGTGGGCTTTTCTCCCATGGGCTTTACTCCATTTGCGTCATCATGGTCAAGTCTACTTTGAGGAGGAAGCTCTTCCCCAGTCGCATTTTGAGTGCCTTCCAACCTGACAGGCTCAGTTTCCGGCACTACATCTGACAGTGTTTCTCTGCTCTTCATAAAATTTTCAGAAGTAGTTCGTCACTATTTCTTCCTAGTCTGTCTTCATCTGGAAGTTCATCTGAAACCTGTCCTACATGGGTGACCCTGCTGGTATTTAAAATACCTGTGGCATAGCTTTTAGAATCACAGCAACTCACAAGCCACCTCACTATGACAAACTGACAGACGAGTGGTGGTCAGTGATTACTGCAGTATTATTCACAATAGCCAAAAGATGGAAAGAACCCAGTGTCCATGAACAGATGAATATGTAAAAAATGTGGAATATACATTCAATGGAACATTAGAAATGAAATGAGAATGAAGAAATGAGAAGTGAGGTTCTACTACATGGTATGCCAGAAATGAAAATATCTTGCTAAGTGAAGTAAATCAGACACAAAAGGACACTGAAGTAAATACTAAATCCAGTGTTACACATGCATGCACCTCCACACAAACACACATATAACTACAAAGAAATAAACATAGGAAATTACTAGATTACCAGAAGTTTAGAAAATCCCTACATATCCCCACAATCAATATTCATCTCCATCAAGGATTTTATGTATATATTATTTTATAAGTATTATTCTGTTTCAGAGTCCTGGTATAGCACTGGGGGTTAATGTGTCAGACTGTAAAGCCATTTGAACTTCAAGGCCGGTGGTTCAAGCTCCTTGAAATCCCTATACAGGGTCGCTATGGGTTGGAATCGACTCGACAGCACTTTACACCAACAACAATTCTGAGTTTCATGAAAATCATTCCTGTGCTTGTTAAAATTTTGCCATTTATAAGAGGATTACAAACGTTCAGTTATCATATATTTCATTTCTATAAATTCTCTTGATCTGTTTCAGAATACTTAATAAATTTTCTTCCTGCTCATTTTCAAGGTTGGCTCTTTTACCTCCAAACACATCAAACAGTTGTTTTCGATCTTGTAATTGCTGACTTTTAATTGAGTAATAGGCAAAAATCCATGAAGTCAGTCTTAGCTTAAATTCAGTGCTAATGTGGTAACTCAAAATATATATCCTACTCCCATCCCCTCCACACACAGAGTAGACAGGGAAGGGCAACTTGGACAATGGCTACCCAAAATGGCTACCCCAAAGGCAAGAAGTGACTGGCTTACAAGCTTTCAAGAGGGAACCTAGAGACAAGGGGCCTGGAGGAAGGCAGAATCTCCAGTGAGTAGCATCCAATCTGCCTAGGCGGAGTTGATGAAATGAAATGCAGATGGGTCTCTTGTGATACAATAGTGAATAATTGTTATCAGGACTGATTGTGAAGGTTGGAA
>NW_006408602.1:9086180-9127485 GCF_000296735.1 Chrysochloris asiatica | reverse complement strand
GAGAAAGATGAGGCTTTCTACTCCCGTAAAGATTTACACCCTCGGAAACCCTGTACAGGGTCGCTATGGGTCGGAACGGACTCGATGGCACTTAACAACATAACAACAACAATGTCAATCTGTTCCCGTAAAGATTATAGCCTAGAAAAACCTATGGGGCTGTTCTACTCTGTCTTATATGGTCTCTAGGTTGCTATGAGTCAGAATAAACTTGACAGTACATAACTAACCAAATGCACTTGAAATAAACTGAAGTCCCATTTATGAAGACATGACTCAAAATAAACTGGGGGTGGAAAAGGTTCCATCTTTCCTTCTGTGCTCCTCTTCCACCTTCCTTCTCTCTGCTCTGGTAGGCGAATGAGCTACACATCAGGCTGATAACTGCAAGGTCAGCAGTTAACAACTAGATACCTGTGAGACAAAGATGAGACTTTCTACCCTTGCAAAAAGATTTATAGTCTTGGAAACCCTAGGGAATAGTACAACTCTGTTCTATAGAATTGTTATATTGTTGTTGTTAAGTGCTGTCGAGTCGATTCCTACCCATAGAGATCCTGTATAGGGTTTCCGAGGAGAAACTTGTGAGCTTGAACTGCCGTCTTTGTGGTATCAAACTGCTTTACAGTCTGGTGCATTCAGCCACAGTGCCACACCAGGATTCATGAGTTGGAGTCAGTTAGATGGCAGTGGGATTTTCGGCAGTGGGTTTCCCCTCCTTAAAATAATGTTGTAAAACTGAGCCTATTATTATTAATCACATGTTCCTGAATGTTTCCTGAATTGCTAGTTGTTGTTAAGGGCCATCCAGTCAATACCAACTCATAGAACCCTATGGACAATAGAATGAAATGCTGCCTGGTACTGGGACAACCTCACAATTTTTGCTATGCCTGAGCCCATTGTAGCTGCCACTGGGCACTTTTTATTTCTGACCCTCCACTATACCAAACATGACATCCTTCTCCAGTGACTGGATGAATCCCTCCTGATTAATATGTCCAAAGTATGAGAGATGAAGTTTAGCAATCTGGCTTCCAAGGAGCACTCTGGCTGTACTTCTTCTAGCAAAGATCTGTTTGTTCTTTTTGACAGTCCACGGTACTTTGAATATTCTCCTCCAGCACCATAACTCGTATGCATCAATTCTTCTATGGTCTTCCTTATTCACTGTCCAACTTTTACATACATATGAAGTTACCGAAAATACCATGGTTTGGGCCGGGTGCACCTTAGTCCTCAAACCAACATCTTTGTTCTGCAACACTTTAAAGAGGTCTTGTGCAGCAGATTTGCCTAATGTGACACATCATTTAATTTTTTTTTTTTTTTTTACCGTTTTCTGAATTATGTGATAGTTTATATGGGAGAACATCAGCTTTACATTCATTCTATTGTATATTGTTACATTGCCATGGTTACAATCCCCTCCATGCATCATCAACCAACCAAAGGGTATACCCCACAAGCTTGCCCCCTGGTCATCAGCACACAGCCCCTCTCCCTCTCTGGGTCTAGAGTTCCCAGCCACTCCATCTCTCCATGTCATTGTCTCTGCCTCTATCTCTGGCATCACTATTTCTCTGGGTAGGGTCCTGTACTCAGCTCTTCTCCCTTGATGGTCCCACTTCTGCTCCAGGCCTGCAAAGTCAACTACTCCCCTCCTTTTGCTACAAAACATTTACCTTTACATATCCTCATAGTCAGTCCTGATGGAATTATTCACTATTGTACCACATGAGTGCTATCCCATCTCCTTTCATCAGTCTCTCCATACAGACTGGATACTACTCAGTGGAATCATCTGATTTCTTGCCTGCTGCTTCTTTGTGTGTTGATAGTTGATCCAAGTAAAATTTGTCTCTGACAACTTGTTTATTAGACCAGTGGTGAGGATTTTTGTTTCCTTTACATTGAGATGCAATCCACACAGAAGGCTGAACCCATATAGAATTGCTGGAGGTGAATCTACATTCCAGTTTAAGACATTAGTGATAGAACGAAAAAAGTATTTTGGAAAATAAGAGTCAAATATTATGCTTCTGCTAGATGTCTCACATTAATTCTTTTAAGCTTAAAAAGACCATTTTTATCAGTTGTTGAGTCAATTCTAACTCATGGGGTGACCCCGTGTGTTTCAGAGTAGAACTGTGCTCCATAGAGTTTTCAATTGTTGATTTTGTTTTCTTCTAAGACATGTCTAGGTAGACTGAAACGTCATTGTTCAGTTAGTAGTCAAGTGCATTAACTACATCACTCAGGAACTTTAAAAAATGTAATAGATACACAGCATTCAGTTCATCATTTTGGCAGTGGTTGTTTGTTGACTTTGTATAAAAAATGAACTCAGTTAACATTTTCCTCTGCCAAAACTACTGAATAAATTCAATACGTAAGAGCAAAAACTAACATGTATATTTCCCAACTTACTTCTGAGAGAGACCATTTATTTCTATGGTTCAGAAGATGAATGAGTAGAACCCATAATTCTTTAATGCATGAACATGAGCAATGGTGAGTTGTTAACACCTCTGAAGGTCTAACCTGTGGTAAAGAAGGAAAATGAAGTATTCATAAGAGACAGCGGCCACATCTCTCTCACAATGGTTTAAAAGAATGATTTAGGTGAGTTAAAACTTATGTTCAATTACATTAAATTATTTATAAAACTGCCATTTCATTCATTATAAAAGTTTATCCATTTTACATCTAAAAGTACAGGGTTGAAATTTATTTTCAACTTCAAAAACACTTCTGCTTTAATCATTTAATCCAGTCCTGGGCAAACTTATTCTGTAAAGCGCTAATGGAAGTATTTTAAGCTTTATGGACTATACTGTCTGCCATAACTGCTGTACTCTGCCATTGCAAAGCAATACGAGTTACTGGCAACGGATAAACAAACGGGCAGGACTGGGTTCCAGTGAGATTTTATTGAAAAAAACTGGTGATGGACCGGATTTAGGTCACTGACACTGATCTAATCAATTTACCAGAATAGAGATAACTAATGAAAAGATTAGAAAACAAATTTCCGTTCACTGAAGAGCAGAGTGAAAAAATTAAAGACACATTAAATAGAAACACTAAGGAGCTCTGGTAGCATAGTGATTGTGAATCAGGCTGGTACTGTCAGGGTCAGCAGTCCGAAACTACCAGCTGCTCCGCAGGAGAAAGATGAGGCTTTCTGCTCCCATAAAGATTTACAGCCTCAGAAACCCTGTAAAGGGTCGCTATGAGTCAGAATCGACTCCACGGCACATAAGCACCACCACCAAATAGAAACACTAGCAATGTATAAAAATTAAGCAACTCCTATATTATTAGCATAGTGGTTACAAATCAGGCTGCAAACCTTAAGGTCAGCAGTTCGAAACTACCAGCTGTTCCACGGGAGAAAGATGAGGCTTTCTGCTCCCGTAAAGATTTACAGTCTCGGAAACCCTGTACAGGGTCGCCATGAGTCGGAACCGACTCCACGGCATATAACCACCATATTATTTACAGATTTTTATAATAAAAATATCCTCAAAGGGCATATTTTTGGAAACCCTACACAGGGTCGCTAGGATTTGGAACCGACTCAATGGCACTTAACAATAACAATTATATTTGCAATCACAGTGAACTTCAGAAACTTATAATGTATTCAATATTTCACGTTACACAGACATCTCTAACATAACACTTAGTAAAATAATAATTGTTAGGATTTTTTGTATCCCAATAATTAACGAATTACTTTACTTTTTTCAACCTAATGATTACATTCAAACAGAGCCCTCTGGGTGGTGTATGTTAAGTGCTGGGCTGCTAACTGCAAAGGTTGGGAGTTCAAATCCACCAACTGCTCCACAGGAGAAAGATGGGCCTTTCTGCTCCCAAAAAGATTTGTTGTTATTGTTGTTGTTAAGTGCCTTTGAGTAAATTCTGACCATAGCAACTCTATATAATGTTTCCAAAGAACAATTGGTGAGCTTGAACTGTCAACCTTGTGGTTCAAACAGACCTTGCAGTCCAGTGCATTAACCCAGAGTGCCACACCGGGACAGCACTGGAAATCCTACAGAGGGTCAATGTAAGTTGGAAATAACTCTGTGGTGGTGAGTTTGGACAGGCTGTTGTTGTTAAGCGTCGTCAAGTTGGTTCCGACCCACAGTGACCCTGTGGTTTCTTAGGAGCAACTGGTGGGCTTGAACTGCCAACTCTGCAGTTCAAACCGACTTTGTAATCCAGCACATCTGACATGTTAGTTGAGATTAAATTTTTAAAATGGTGATAGTAAATGCATAAAAACCATATGATTCCAAATCTTAAAAAGTTTTAAATCCTGATTTCCAAAAATTAGGGATTGTGTGTAAACTGAGATAGTGGTAATAATTTATGAATATCCATCTCCTAAAAACAAATACATTCTATGCAAGGCTTTGAACTGGTTCTTCACAGTTCAGTCATGGCCAATGAAGAGAAAGTGAAACAGATTTAAATTTTTTTAATGGGGGTAACCTGTAATGGTATCTGGAATATGAAGAATGATGGTCTATACCTTGCTGGAACTGAATCTCTCTCTTAAAAAACAAGAGCAACACACACACTGCATAGCAACCAAAGATCTTGGTGCACAGAGTTGGAAACAACAGTGCCTCACTTAAAAATGGTAGCCAACCACAACACTTTGAATGTGTGCCACTCTCTACGGTTTTGGCAATAACTAAATCTCCTGGTTCCCAAAAGGATTCATTGTTGCACGTCTTCCATCCCAGGACTTCTAGCCATAATATTCTCATTCCAACTATCATTCCACTTCTCTGCATTGGCCATACCTGAGCTAGTTCAAACCAGCTTACAGGACTGATTCTGTGCTATCTTTAAATCATTAACTGTATTAAACATCCTATGATAAGCACACTGTAATAAAAATATGTATTTTTCTCTCATGATTCTAAAACTATTCTGAAAAGAAGCAAATAAAAATTTCATCAATTAACTCAATGTTCATTTATTATGCAGCAAGCAATACAATAGATCATTAGAGATTGGACTCACCTGTTTGAACAGAAGTTAAACTTTCATTCAAGATCATAAATATCTTGTTTATTTGTTTTTAAGACAACATGGGAAAGGATTCTAAGCATTTTTTTAAAACAGCTCCAAGATACTAATTCTGACCTGTTTTAAATGTTTATATCAAAATTATTTTTACAATCAGCTCCCCGATAATAGTAAATAAGAAGACTAACAAACCATGATATATTATAAAATCATCCAGATTAAACCACAAGTGTTATGTATTGGTTACTGCTACGAAGTTTTAGAAATAGCAATAAACTCTTATAGCCTTACCTTGTCATACCTGTTGAGTGACAGGCTTATTAAATCACAAAGGAGATTTTCACAGTGTTCTCCACACAGACTGATATTAGTTAAACTGTCATCTGCCACATTCATAAACTGATGACCATAAGCAACATGCTCTGAAAATGTAAAAATAAATTATATTTAAAACTAAAGTAGATTTTACGAATTCAGAAAGTTTGAAAACGGATTGCATATCTTTTAAATTTCTCACCAAAACTGCAACATATAGAGTGATTTTGTATTTTGCATATAAAAGTTAAATTTGAGGACATATCCTTTCTTAGATGAATACTGATAAACAACACTATAAAGTTTCTAATTCTTCCAAGTATTGCTGAGTACATTTTTCTTAAAAGCATTAATACAATATGATTTAAAAATACTGAATAGACAGACAGGAACACTCAAAACTGCTGATGCTATTTATCAACAAAGTCTTTAAAACATTCTTTTAATTACTACAGATCAATGATCACATGTAATCTGTTTATGCATAAAGAAAACCAAGGTACTATATATCCAAAGTTGCACTGGTATCAGAATCAACCTACCTGAGCACGGCTCTAAGGAAATATTATTTGAAGTAGAGCCCATATAAGGGAAAAAATATATATATGTGTGTCATCATGTTGTTTGTATATATATATATATATGAAAATGCACACACATGTTCTGGTGTAGCACTTGTGCTGGACTGCAAGGCAGATTGGAACTGCAAGATTGGCAACTCAAGCTCACCAGCTGCTCCTAGGAAACCCTATACAGAGTCACTGAGTCAGAACCAAATCGATGGCATTTAACAGCAATAACAACACCAATTAATTCACTAAAAAGCAAGTACTGGGTAATGAATAATTTTATAACCTAAATAATTGACACCTTTATTTATAATTAAATAATTAATATTGACAGAGATTGTTAAAATGTTAAGGCACTTAGAGAAATCAAACAGCAGGATCAATACAACAGGCAACATATAAACAGCTATTGTTGTTAACTGCCGTTTAGTTGGTTTTCATGGAGTGACTGGTATATTTGAACTGCCGACCTGGCAGCCACCAGTCCAGTGGTAGTACCACCACAGAACTCTTATAAAGGATTGCTATTCATAATATGGAGTCCTGGTAGGGCACTGAGGGATAAGCACTGGACCACAAGGTGGGTTTGAACCGTAAGGTCAACAGTTCAAAACTCACCAGCTGTTCCACAGAAACCTATACAGGGTCACTATGAGTCAGAACCAACTCGATGGTACTTAACAACAACAATAATAAACAATATAATTACAAAAGGACAATGAAGTTATATAAAGATGTTCAACTTCACTGTAATCCAGGGAAATGCAAAGTAAAAAAGAAACCGAATGTCATTTTTCAATATTGTTCTTGTTATGTGCCATCAAGCTGATTCAGACTTACAGCGACCCTGTGTAGGGTTTCTGAAGAGCAGTGGGTGAGTTTGAACCACCAACCTTGCAGTTCATACTGACCTTACAATCCATGCTACAGTGCTCATTCTACTGGACACCTTTTTCAATATGGTTGTTAAACAAAACTCTTACAAACAAGGACACTCACTGCATCAATATCTGTAATATAAACAACAAAAAGCACAATTTAAACATTCAAAAATACCAGAAGAACCAAACCTGTTGCTGTTAGTTCGATGCCAACTCATAGTGACCATGTAGAACAGAGTAGAGCTGTCCCACAGGGTTCCCAGGGCTGCAATCTTTAGACAGAGTCCTGGTGTGGCACTGAAGGATAAGCACTAGACTGCCAAGTTGGTTTGAACATCAAGGATAGCAATTCAAACCTAACAGCAATTCTGCAGAAATCCTATACAGGATCACTATGTGTTAAAACCAATTAAAGGGCACTTAACACCACCACCAATAACAATATTTAAGGAGTGATGCTGTAGGATGAGCACTGGACTGCAAACCTCAAAACTTGTGACTCAAATCCATCAGCAGCTCCTTGGAAACCCTATGGAGGGTTGCTATGAGTTGGAACCAACTAGACGGAACTTAAAAATCTTTAGGGACCAGACTGCCATATCCTTTTCCAAAGGGGAGCAGATTTGGACCTCCAACGTTTCAATTAACAGTTGAACCCTTTAATAACTACATTAAGAGGGTACTGTTCAAACACAAATACAGCTAAATAAAGTATGATAGATTCATAACATGCAGTCCTTAAAATGAATGAAGTTAAAATATTACAGCTAACGTGAATAGATACCTCAAAGAAACTGCTAAATGAAAGCTCACATAGAACGGTACAATACCATTTGTGGATGAAAACAAAAATCAAAGATCCACCCTTATGTGTTTCTATCTATGCACAAAAATACACAGAATATAAGAATGGAAAGATAAATAGACTAAGTTGTTTCCAATAGTTATTTCTCAGGAAAATAAATCGACTTTCACTTTTTAATATGTTATACTTGAATTTTTGTTCTTTAACAACCAATGCATTTATTATTTGTGCAATTTTCAAAAGCAATAAACAACCAGATTGAAAATGAGCATAACTAAAAAAATCACAAACTTACTCAAATTTTCACCAAGGATATGAAGAATTTCTAGCACCAGCCAATGGATATCTAGATGGAGATGTAATAAATGCCATGATGGTGGAAAGAGCTGTGGATGACAGTATTGACTGAAGTTGAGAATTCATAATACTTTATTATGTCTAAACATTCTTCCATTAGAACAAGGGGAAAGAACCAATAAACCTACCACTATTCAAAAGTTCAGGGCAGACCTTTTCTCTTACTAATGAGGATTCTTCCAAAGGAGATCTTAGAAAACAAGTCATAGTTTCATGTTTGTGTAAGACAAACCCACCTTGGTTGGGGCTGCTGATAAGACTTGTATAATAAAGGTCCTTTCCAACCAACCTCTGATTCTGTTAACGCTGCAAAGCAGCAGATGAAAGCTTCAACACACTTATTTTCATGATACTATTTTAGCATCTAGCTAGGATATACATTGTTCTTGCCGTTCTTGTGTGCTACAAAGTTGGTTCTGACTCATAATGACCCTGGACAGTTTCTGAGAGCGGTTGATGGGTTTGAACCACTGACCTAGCTGTTAGCAGAGCAGTGCTTGTAATACAATGCCATACCACAGCTAGGATATACAAATATATCCTATGTAATTTCACATGAACGTCTTTAAATTAGATGAGAACTTTAGACTCCTACACATTAAATACTTAAAAGTACACAAAATACTACTGTCATTTCTATCAAAAAACTGAAGTTAAAATCGGAAAAGATTTTTTACTTATCAATTCATGCCCTGGATTCAGACCCAAGTCTACTGACTCAAAAGCCAGTGCTTTAAACTACTGTGTGGTACTGAGCTACCAAGCCTTCATCTAGTTGACTTCTAGCATCATAAAAATTAGCATAATGATACACATTCTATTTAAAAAACTAAGAAAAAGATGGCGAGGAGAGTTGCCTTACCAAACAAAATACAATATTATACTAATAAAAATGTACTGGCATAAGAATAAATGATAACTAGCAAGAAAAAAGAAGAGACAAATAGATAAAAGTAACATCTCAAATCAGTAGGGACAGAATGAGACATTCTGTAAAAGGCATGATTAATAACTTATGTATCTATTATAAGAAAGTAAAGTTTGGTTTCTCAATTCAAAGCATATTTTAAAAAGAAACTAGAGATAAATGTAAAACAACAACAACAAAAATTTAAACAGCACAGAAAAGTACATAAAAGAGAAAAAGAATAAATTATATTAAAAAAACTTAAGTTGTCTACTCAGTCATTGTAGCTCAGGCTAAAGAGTGAAAGAAATGATAAATAGAACAAAGTATCTGTAATGCATAATATCCAACAAATACTCTGTCTAATAAAAAAGTCCCTATAAATTAATAAAACAGATGCTCAACTAAAACTATCAATTAAAACAAGATTCCTCATATATAAAATTGGTGAAATATAATAAATATGTAGGGTACTGCAAGGTGCTTTATATTTAGTGGTGCTTCATATTTTGCAAAGGAGTTCTGATAGCATAGTGGTTATGAATTGGGCTGCGAACCTCAAGGTTAGCAGTTCGAAACTACCAGATGCTCCACGGAAGAAAGATGAGGCTTTCTGCTCCCGTAAAGATTTACAGCCTTGGAAATCCTGTTCAGGGTCGCTATGGGTTGGAACCGACTCGACAGCACTTTAACAACAGCAACAATATATTTTGTAAGATGTTTCTGTTTATTTGAAGAAAAACAGTATTATGATGTACGGTTTGTTTATTTACTAAAGGATATAAATTTCCCGGCTTTAAAAATTCAGTGCTTTGATCTTCAAATAACTATCATTTCAAGCATGGTTAAAGGGTCTACAAAAGGCAAATCTCAGTATGAGGACCCTAGTACATATTCTTTATTTCTGCAGACAGGTTCCCTAAAATTCTACCATTCAAATTGGTAAAGTCAAACATAATGGAGACTTAAAAGAATACCACACTGTTGTTTTTGGTAAGTTCAGTGGAGTTGGTTCTGACTCATAGCAATCCTGTATAGTATTTCTGAGGAGCAGATGGTGATTAGCAGTTCAGTGCTTATAGTAAATTAAGAGTTATCACTGTGTTTTATGTAAGTTTGTGTTTTCATACAAAAAATATGTTACTTTTACCTCTAAAGCATGCCAACACAACAACTTTTTATAAACCAACTTTGAGGGAATGATTATCAAATGTATGGACTAAAAAGGTAGTCAAAACAATCCTAAATCACATTCCAAAAAGGTCTCAAAGTCAGAAGAGACCTATGGTTTTAAAAGTATTTTTGATGGGATCTTTTCAATTTGTTTACGATATAAATGAGGGCTTGTTCAACCTTTACCAGTGAGGAAAAAAAAAAGAAAAATTTTCGAAACTACAAATTGATCTATTGGCTCTGAAACTATTGAGCAATTAAACTATTACAATCTTGAATAACTGGTTCAAAGTCCACTACATAAACCTACTTATTTAATTTTCTCAACAACTCTATGGAATTTATGTCAATTATACAAATGAGACAATTGAAGCACAGAGATGCTATTTGTCAAAGCCACACAACTGATAAAGAAGCTAGAATTCAACTCAGGTAGTCTGGTTCTCTCAATTTTTATTTTTGACTAACTTCCTTTATTCTAGAATAAACACTCCTTGTGAGGAGAAAAAGCTGCTAATTGAAAAAGTAAACAAAACAAGTCAAACCTTAATGTGATTTTGATTTGCAAATGCTCCTATATTAATACTGGGAAGTTCAGATAGATGTCCAATATACAAGAGCAATCCATGACACTGATCAACCAGGACTGAGGGAAGCTGGGCCTCCAAAGCCTCATAGGAATGGACAGGAACGTCACGCTCAATGGTCTGCACTTTTAGGTACCTAATAAACAGTAAGACTCATTAAACACTCACAGTTCAGGTCAAAGTACAGTTAGAAATTCATGCAATAATCACAGTGCCTCAGCTGACATCCTACCTGAAGATGAAAACTTTAACATAATGAAGAAACAGTATGCACTGTTGTCTAATATTGTCTGCTTTACAGTGGAGGGCTGATACCTGTCCTAAAACAAAAATAGACAATGTTAACAGCTTAAATAATTAAAGAGGACAAAGACAAAAACTTTGTAAGCCATACCAACAGCCACTGTCTCTCGTGCAGTTTCTCAATTGATTCCCATTTGTCTCCTGCCCCAGCAGTCCACAAAGTGTTCTTCTTAAGGTCACCAATGAAACCCACATTGCACTGCTGCATCTAATGGACTCTACCTGTTTTCCAGTCACCTGACCTTGCAATAGCATTGGTAACAGTTGGCTTCACTGACACCATATACTACCTGTCGTCTTTCTTCCTTACTTGTTCTTTGTTCTGTCTCTCTTTTATGGGATCTTCCTTAACTCCACAACATGGGATTGTATCAGGTCTCAGTCCTAGTCCCCTCCTCTTTCTACCTCTCTTCTTACATGAATTACTTCAATCAACTCCTTTGTTTTTAAATAATAATGACTCTAAAAAGACTTATCCAAATTCCAGACCCCTCCTTTGCACTCTAGATCTTGTATGTCAAATTGTCTAACATTTGTGTTGCTCATAAAATGAACCTTTTTTTCCCTCCCAAAACCTGTTCTCACTGCTCAAATTTTCAAGTTTTCTCCATTTTATTAAAGGTCACCAGCTGCCTATACATAGTATTGATTCCTCTCTTTAACCTCATATCTAATCCATCAGAGTCCTAAACTTATGCCCAAAATTACTATGAAACTCTGCAGATTCTTTATGTAGACCCTATAATCTTTTGGTTGGACTACTGCAACACGACTTCTAACAAGTTCCCCCTCTTCCTCCTTTGTGCATTTACTTTAGACTAAGTACATTATCAAGGAGCTCTGGTAGTGTAGTGGTTACGAATCGGGCGGCGAGCCACAAGGTCAGAAGTTCGAAACTACCATAGTGGTTATGAATCGGGCGGCGAGCCACAAGGTCAGCAGTTCGAAACTACCAGCGGTTCCGCGGGAGAAAGATGAGGCAGTCTGCTCCCGTAAAGATTTACAGCCTCGGAAACCCTGAGATATATATCAACTCCTGCCTCTCCTCTGTCAACATCTAAGAAAGACTATAAACTTCAGTCATAATATAATAAAAAATCTTTATTATAAGACCATGAATGACCTATTAATACAAGTAGTTCCTATGTCCCTCCCAACCTTATCACATGCCCTCTTGCCTACACTTCCTTCAACAAAAAACATCTGGGTCACTACTACGTAGGAAATTCTAAGGAAAATGAATAAGAGATAATCATTAACAAAAGCAGTGAAAGCATGATGAGATTTATAAGCAACAAATTCTCTACTAAACATAAAGCAAACTCATTTCTAAATTGAAATTCAAATGTGCAAACACTGCCGCTACTCTGGCAAAACCAAGTGAAATTGATGTGCAAATACTCAGATCTTTTTTTTTTTTTTAACATAGTTTTCCCAAAAACAATGAATTTGCAATTCTTTTAATTATTAGCTGTTTCTTCTGATACTTAATTCCATTTTTCTAAGTAATCTGACTAAATTTTAATTTCCTTACATTTCCCCTCTATATATGCACATTAGTTGTTGTTATTAAGTGCCACAAAATCGATTCAGACTAGTAGCAACACTGTTGTAGCATTTTCAAGGAGCAGCTGGTCGGTTTGAACTGCCGACTTTGCAGTTAGCAAGCCAGTGCTTATTCAACAGCGTCACACCAGGACTCCAAATGCATACTTAGACACTGTTTCCTCGGAAACCCTGTACAGGGTCGCTATGGGTCGGAACCGACTCGAAGGCACTTAACAACAACAACAACAGTATGGAATAGAGTCCTGGTGTGATGCCATAGGATAAGTGCTCGACCTCAAGGTGGGTTTAAACCATAAGATCGGTGGTTCGAACTCACCAGCCACTTCTTAGAAACCCTATACAGGGTCACTATGATTCGGAACCGACTCGACAGCACGTGACAACAGTATGAAAAAGGAGTCATTGTGTGGTGCTATAGGCTAAGCTTTGGACTGCTAACTGCAAGGTTGGCAGTTCAAACTCATCAGTCACTCCTAAGAAATCCAATGCTGAGTCAGAACCAATTCTATGGCACTTAAAAACAGAGTATGGAATAAAGTAGACCTGGTGGTACTCTGAGTTAAGCGTCAGACTGCTTACCTTAAGGTGGGCAGTACAAACACTCCAGTCACTCTGTAGGAAAACGACGAAGCTGTCTGTTTTCATAAAGATTTTACAGTACTGGAAACCCTATTAGGGTTGCTATGAGTTGTAATAAACTCAGTGGCTGGGAGTTTGGTTTCGGTTTTCCTATGGAATAGAAGGAGCCCTGGTTGCCATATAATTACGTGCTCGGTTGATAACTGAAAGATGAGCAGTGCAAACCCATCCAGAGGCTCCATGAGAAAAAGATAAGGTAACCTGCTACTGTAAGGACTACTGTTAGGTACCTGATATTTCATAGTGGCTCTATGTACAACAGAAAAAAATTCAAGAATTGATTTTCAATATTGAAGGATTCTATGGGCAAACTAAGGTTCTCTGGTGGTGTAGTGGTTACAAGTCAGGCTGCTAACTTCAGGGTCAGCAGTTTGAAACTACCAGCTGTTCTATGAGAGAAAGATAAGGTTTTCTGCTCCCATAAAGATAGATTTACAGCCTTGCTTGCTGGAAGTGTTGTTGTTATTGTTATGTGCCGTGGAGTCAGTTCCGACTCATAGCAACCCTGTACAGGGTTTCTGAGGCTGTAAATCTTTATGGGAGCGGAAAACCTTATCTTTCTCTCATAGAACAGCTGGTAGTTTCAAACTGCTGACCCTGAGGTTAGCAGCCCGATTTGTAACCACTACACTGGAAGTGTAGAGGACTTAAAAATACTTACATCAAAGACCACAGTCTTCGTATGGATTGCACCTCTATATAAAGAAA
Organism: Chrysochloris asiatica; assembly: GCF_000296735.1. Classification (NCBI taxonomy): domain Eukaryota; kingdom Metazoa; phylum Chordata; class Mammalia; order Afrosoricida; family Chrysochloridae; genus Chrysochloris; species Chrysochloris asiatica. The sequence goes on along the minus strand of NW_006408602.1, from coordinate 9,113,620 downwards.
ACAAATATCCTTTCAACTAGACTAATAAGCAACATCATGATACATGGAGAAATGATTGAAGTTTTTAAAGACTTTGTTTTGCTTGGATCCACAATCAACACTCAAGCAAGCAGCAGTCAAGAAATCAAATGATGAATGGATTTGATTTCTTCGTATGGATTTGCACTGGGCAAATCTGCTGAATAAGACCTCTTTAAAGTGCTCAATATGGGTCGGAACCGACTCAACGGCACTTAACAACAACAACAACAACAAAGTGCTCAACAGCTAAGGAGGACTCAGGCACACTTGACCCAAGATAATAGTATTTTCAATAGCCTTACATGCATGTGAAAGTTGGACAATGAATAATAAGGACGACTGTAAAATTGAGGCCTTTGAGTTATGATGTTGGAAAAGAATTTGATGCAGGGATTGATATTGAAGAAGAGTATATTTAAAGCACCACGGACTGTCAGAAGAACAAACAAATCTATCTTGGAAGGAGTACAGCCAGAATGCTTCTTAGAAGCCAGGATACAGCTACTTCACCTCTGGTGGCACTGTGGTTATGAATCGGGCTGCGAACCTCAAGGTCAACAATTCAAAACTACCAATTGTTCTGTGAGAAACAGATGAGGCTTTCTGCTCCCATAAAGATTTACAACCTTGGAAACCCTGTACAGGGTCGCTATGAGTTGGAACCGACTCCACGGCACATAACCACCATCACCACTTTGGGTATGTTATCAGTAGGGATCTGTCCTTTAGAAGGACATCATGCTTGGTAGAATGGAGGATCGATCGGCAAAAGAAAGGATTACGGTGGGATGTATCTTGATTTACTGCCTTACTAGAAAGTATGACTCAAGTCATTTCCCTTATCCTAGTCACTACCACACAAACACTTGTACCATCTTGCTAAATTAACGGGAGTTTCTGGAGGGCAAGTTCTATATCCAATAATATGAATGTTCTGCAGCCTACAATTGGCTCGTCACCATCCAACCCATTTCTTGGAATTTGAGCCTACTGTCTGACCTAATTAGCCAGCAGTCTATCACCTGACCTGCTGATTTGGGTTCATCAGCCCCTGAAATCACACAAATCAGAAGCATCCAGTCTGATGCCTGACATATAAATTTGGAACTTGCCAGTCTCCACAACTGTATAAGACATTTCCTTGACAGTTCATGAGTTCTGTGAGGTGTTATAGCGAATTACAGAATCCAAAGATGGAAGGGAAAGTGCTGAGAGGAGCAGTAAGAGGAGATGTCAGTGATGATGGAGTGGTAAAGTAGTTTGGAAAAGTTAGACATTTGGGACATCTTTAATCTCCATCTTACAGGAACTAGCTTTATGCTGATACTTTCAAAGGAAATTGGTCATGTAGGCATACATTGGATACAGAGAGGTAATCTATCAAAAGAGAGAGGCAAAGGAAATGGTACAATGATTATGAAGGGATGTCTTAGTTTGGTAAGTATACAGCAAACCCTGGATCCATATTAGAAAAGGATGAAGGAAAAAGGTTTCCAAGGAAACAATATAAACATAAGATGGACTACCTGACACATTTGGTATTTTTGTTGTTAGGTGCTATGGAGTTAGTTCTGACTCAGAAACCTTACGCACAACAGAATGAAACACTGCCTGGTCCTACATCACCCTCACAATTATATTTAAGGTCATTGTTGCAGTCACTGTCAATTCATCTCATTGGGGGGGGGGTCTTCCTCTTTTTTTACTGACCCTATACGTTTCCAAAACAAGCATGATATCCTTTTTCAGGGACTATTCCTTTCTGATAATATATGCAAAATATATGAGACTAAGTCTAGCCATTCTGGCTTCTAAGAACATTTTGGATGCACTTCTTCCAACAGAGATTTGTTTATTCTTCTGGCAGTCCTAGGTACTTTCCATATCCATCGCCAACACATGTAATTCAAATGCATCAATTCTTCTATAGCCTTTCATATTCATTGTCCAGCTTTCTTAAGCACAAGGAAGGGGCAATTGAAAATACAAAAGCTTGGGCCACGTGTTCACCAAACTATTTGTTGTTCCAGTACTGAGGGCTTTTTACTTTTTACATTGAGTGTAGTCTTTGACCTTCATAAACAAGTGCTTCAAGTCCTCTTCACTTTCAGCAAGTTAGTGTCATCTGCATATTGCAGGTTGTTGATGATTTTTTCTGCAATCCTGATGCCATGTTCTACATATAATCCAGTTTATTTCACCATACTTACTCACAGACTAAATAAGTATAGTGAAAAGATACAACCCTGATGCACACCTTTCCTGACTTTATACCATTCCACAGGCCCTTGCTCTTCTCAAACAACTTACTCTAGGTTTATGTACAGGTTCTTCATCAGCACAACTAAGTGTTCTGGAATTCCCATTTGTTGCAATGTATCCACAGACTAATGTTTTTGCATAGTCAATTAAGCACAGGTAAACATCTTTCTGGAGTCCTGGCGTGGAGCTGTGGGTTAATGCGCTGAATTGCAAAGTCGGTTTGATCCGTAAGGTCGGTAGTTCAAGCTTATCAGCTGCTCCTCGGAAACCCTATACAGGATCACTATGGGCCAGAACTGACTTAACAGCACTTATTAACAATAACAAACAACTTTCTGGTATTCTCTGCTTTCACCAAGATCCATCTGACGCCAGCAGTGATATCCCTCGTTCCATATCCTCTTCTGAATTTTGCCTGAACTTTTGGCAATTCCCTATTTATGTACACCTGCAACCATTTTAAAATTATATTCAGCAAAATTTTTCTTACATTTGATATTAATGATATTGTTTGATGATTTCCACATTCTGTTGGGTCACATTTCTTTGGAATGGGTATAAATATGGATCTCTTCTGTAAGTCAGACTCTGAAGCCTAGGGCAGTGGTGAGGTTAGAGGGAAATATTTGCAGAATAGATCCAGGTTCAAACTTGAAATAGCCTCGAACTACACCATTTAGGCCACTTTACTAAAGCATGTGAGCCTATTTCCCTGCAGCACTGTGGAGAAAGCACGGTGGTCTACCGCTCCTTCTTCCTACTCGATCTTAGTCTATCTAGAATCTCCACTGAATCTTGTCCACTATGGGTGACCCTGCTGGTCTATAAAATACCAGTGGCATAGCTTCCATCATCACAGTAACACATCAGTCACCACAAATGACAAGCTGACAGACGAGTGTTGGCTTGTGGTGTTAATAGTGGTATTAATTGATTCATAAAATGACAGGCATATTGTGGCACCTTGAATTTACTTGATATGGCTTTTCTATCCAAAGTCTTCTTAATTCCCACCAAGGGATCAGGTGGGACCATGCAAATAAGGTATACAGGACTCTAACGCTGGGATTGGTTAGTTTTGCCCTGCAGCTAGGTTTAAAAGGACTCATCTTTTTAAAGGAACATCCCAGAGACGGAAGATCCCAGGATCATCAAGAAAGAAAAGCATGAGTGGAGTCTAAGATCCCTACCTAGAAATACAGCGACAGCAGAGGCAGTGGCATGAAGAGACAGAGCAGCTGTAGACTCTAGGCCCATGGACTGAGGCAGAGGACAAGGGGCCATATGGCTAAGAGACGAAGATAAGAGTGAGGCAGGCCTGCAGTATGGCAGACAAGAGGCTTTCCTGACTGGATCCTGAATTGTACCCTGTTCACTTCCCTAATAAGCCCCATGATCATAATTATTGTTATGAGTTCTGTGTGGCCATTGCAACGGATTATCGAACCCAAATGTGAAGCAGAAAGTGCTGTGGTAGGGATGGTTGGTGTCAGAATAGGGTAAAGATGGTTGTAAGGTAGACCTCGCCTCATAGGAATCATCAGCCCTGGGCTGATTTTCAGTTTGATTCTCTTTCCCCCTTGTGTAGCCAGGGGAAGTCAGACATGGTTCTCACTTGGTTTTAGCACATATAAACAAACAGCAAGTAAAAATGAGAAGCAATGATTAACTCTACAAAAAAAAATTGCTGTACACAAAGTAGAAGAAGTATAGCATTTACACTATCATATTAATATAAACACTAATATTTACTTAATCGTATATAACCCAAGCATCGTATATTCAAGGATGGGGGAGAGAAAATGTTTGTGAGGTGGTAATAAAGTGAGTGAAATTTTTCTATTCCAGATTAGAAGTCAACAGATAAAAGAAAGTTAAATACTGTCTGCTTCTAAACATCAACCTGAGAAAGGATAATACCAACTATATTTTAAGACCAGACCATAACTGGAAAGTAATTCCAGGAGCATCGAGAAGAGAACAAGTTGAACGATACAATATAAGGGTGCTCTGGGAAACATACAAGGGCAAAGCTAGCTACACAAGTTTATTAACAAAGCCCTAAGAGATGTATGGTTGGGGCATGACTATTTAGGGATAATCTTTAATACAGCTAAACTCCGTAGGGTAAGCACTGGACTGCAAACCACAGGGTCAGTAGTTTGAGCCCACCAGTCGCTCTGTGGGGAAAAGAGGAGGCTTTCTACTCCTGCAGAGATTTACATCCTCGAAAATCCTACAAAGGGTCGCCAGGAGTCAGAACCAACTCAAAGGCACTTAACAACAGCAACTGCTAACCTGGCCAACAGACAAGTGACTAAAAGCTTTTTTTTTTAAACAACAAAATGAGCCACAATTTCAGTGTAATAAATAACCATTTTAACAAACAGTTCACAGTAATAGTTATAGGTCAGTAAGTGCTTTTAAAGGAATAATCTTGTATAATAAATACCTTCATGAACCCAAGCCACTTTAACCACTCTAAATAGTAAAATTTGTTTGTTATTTCCACTATAACTTTCTAGAGATTCCTACAAGATTAAAAAAACAACAACAAAAAATCAAGCTCTTTGGGCATGATTAACAAAGGCAATGGTGATTTCATACCTTCCAAATACATCATTCTCACACACTAATCCAACCATATACAATTACTACTCCGTCTTTGTCCACCGTTGCTTCTACCTGGAATGCTTCCTGTCCAAAAACCTTTTGGTTAGCTCACTCCTCCCCATCCTTGAAGACCTGAATTGGCACTACTTAATGATGGGCAGAACAATGAGACCATCTTTGGCTCCCAAAACAACTTGTACATGCCTCTACCACTACACTGTTCCATTTACCCTGCTGAGTCCTGGTGTAGTGCTGAAGAATCAGCAATGCACAGCTAACCACAAGGTCATAAATTCAAACCTACCAGCCTCTCCTCAGAAACTCTATACAGGGTCGCTGAATCAGAACTGACTCAATAGTACTTAACAACAACACTATGCTTGCATGCCTATCTGTCTTACTTAGCTGCAAACTTCTCAGCAGCATATTTTCCTTTCTGACACTTCAGTACCTCATAAAGTGCCTGACACAAAGCAGGAACATTTTGTGTCGATGAAACAATAAACTTAACATTTACTAAGCACATATTGGAAACAAAACAAAACAAAATGCCCTGGAATGATAGCAAACAGCTAGGCTAGAATGGTCTCTGCTGAAAATAAACAATTTTCATATAGGGTCATAAAGCTCTTTAAAACCTCCCTAAAAACCAGTCAGTACAAGCCCCTTCTACCCGTTTTTACTGAGAAGATCATCTTACTGAGAGATCCCATCTGTTCCTCATGATGTACGTAACTTTCTTCAGTAAGTTAATATACCAGTTTGGCCAAAACTGTGTTTCTGGTGGTGTTTGATTACTGGACATTACTAATCATAGACACTGGTCTAATCACTTAACATGCGATATGTCATTTAATCCACCAAAAACTCAATGAGGTAGAAACTATAATGTGGTGTGAGAACCACACATATCAAATGACCTGAATTGAAATATTACACTGTACCAAAAGTGCAGAAAAAGAGGGCAGCTAGCCTATACTAAAATATGCTGTTGTTAACTGCTGTCAAGTCAGTTCAAACTCATAGCAACCCTGTGTAGGGTTTCCGAGGCTGTAAATCTTTACAGGCGCAGAAAGTTTCATTTTCTCCCTCAGAGTGGCTGGTGGGCGCCAACTGACAACTTTGTGATTCAGCCTACATTGTCCTGCACTAAAACATACTACTGCTGTTAAACGTCTTCGAGTCAGCCCCGACTCATAGTGACCCTGTATAGTTTCTGAGGGGCAGCAGGTAGGTTTGAACTGCTGACCTTGAGGTTAGCAGTCCAGTGCTGATCCTACAGCACCACACCAGGAGTCCACACTAAAACAGGTTACTGCTGTTGTTAACTGTCACCAAGTTGATTCCGACTCACAGCAACCTTGTGGTTTAAACTCATCTTGTGGTCCAGTGCTTAGTCTACAGATCCATACCAGGGACTCCTAGCACTAAAAATACTGCCCTTAAATTCTCTTCACAACCTCAAATATGCTACTCTCACAAAAGTAATGCAATCTACTAAATGCCAAAAACAAACATACAAACGAGCAAACAGAAAACAGAAAGACACAAACACCTCAATTTTGAGCACTTTTTACTTCTCTTATAAATTCTCTCTCTAGCACCAAAGTAAGTACTAATTCACTTCAGAAAGTGAACTTGTAAAACTATTATAAATCTTAGCTACAACATAATGTAAACGCCATAGAGTCTCTGAACACTAAACACACTGTGTCTGAAACTTCTGACCTAACAATTCCTCTATGTTATTCATGAGACTGCAATGAAGCCATTATGACCCCAGATGAAATTCTCTGCAATAGAACTGCATTCCTTTTTGCCAATAAGCACACTTTAAACTTACCAAAATCACAGCTGGCTTGTAATAATGTTTCCAAGTTGTATAGTTGTTGCCTAATTTAAAAAATATAAGGTAAGAATGAATTTACCATAATTCAAAGCATGTAACAATAACATGGTAAATGTTCCTAAATCTATTATGAAGATTTATTGTAGATGACATTTAATGTTTAGTGAATGTTTATTGCAGAGTCAGCTTGGAGTACCAAAGACTGTGAGAAGATAAAATGCGCTTTTGTCTCACCTTCCAAAACTGTTATTTAAAAAGCTGCACGTAACTTAGAAGTAATTTTTAAACATCATACATTTCACTATCAGTACTGTTCGTATCTCCCAAGTTTAAAGTATTTATATAAAACATCATAGATTAACAATTAAAAGGAAGTGTTAAATTGTATCATATGTTGTTATTATAAAGTGCTGTCCAGTGGGTTTGGACTCACAGTGACCCTGTACAAGGTTTCTGAGGAGTAGCTGGTGGGTTTGAACCACCAACCTTGTAGTTCAAAATGACCTTGCAGCCCAGTGCTTATCCTACAGTGCCATACCAGAGCTCCAAATTATAGCATAGAATAATACAGTAATTCAGAAAAGGAACAGAATGTAGACTGGTGTTGCCAGCCAGTTATATTGATGTTGTTGCTGTTCAGTGTCATCAAGTCAGTTTCAACTTAAAGCTTTAAATCTTTGCAGAAGCAGAAAGCCTCATCTTTCTCCAAGAGAATGGCTGGCTCAAACCGCAGACCTTGTGGTTCACAGGCCTGCTTATAGTATGGAGTGCAATTTTCTCTTGCCATTCTTCCTAGTATATTAACCTGCTCTTCCCATAGCATAGTGGATGTAGAAAAACACAGACACAATAATAGTTCTTCATAAGGTCTCATTCCAATAGCATAGGAGAAATCTTTCTGCCTTTCCATTTTTATTTCAATGCGCCATTGTTGTTTTTGTTAAGTGCTGACATGGAGTCAGTTCCTATTCATAGTAACCCTGTATAGCATTTCCAAGGAACAAGTGGTGGGTTTGAATCACCAATCTTGTGGTTAGGAGTCCAGTGCTTATACTACAGTGCCACACTAGGACTCCAAATGTACCACTGTTGTTGTTATTAAGTGCCATGGAGTCGGTTTCAGAACAACTCTATATAGGGTTTCCAAGTAGCGGCTGGTGAACTTGAACCACCAACCTTGTGGTTCAAACTGACTTTGCAGTCTATCTCATTAACCCACGCACCACAGCAGGACTCCAAATATTCTTAAATTGGTTTTGGATAATAATTTGCCCTCAATAACTGACTCCTAAAAATACCATCTAATATTGAAATATGGACTGGGTTTTACATGATAAACAGAAATTACTTTCAGAGTCCTGGTGTAGCTCTGTAGGAATTGCACTGCACCACAAGATTGGTATAACTACTAGGTCGGCAGTTCAAACTCACCATAGGCTCCTTGGAAACCCTACAGGGTCACTATGAGTTGGAACAGACTTGACGATACTTAACAACAGGTAATGTTTTTATATAACCAAATAGAAACCAACTAGCAAAGTAACTTACAAACTGGAACAACACTATACTCACAGGTTTGTATTTTTCAATATATACTTAAATAAGAGTTCTGGTTACTGCTTACTTGATTATGCACCAATAGTAATATTGATGGAATAATGGTTTTAATGAGTTGCTTCCTAATACTGAGAAACCTACCAGCAATGTAACTTATTAAACATCCATACTTTAAGGTGATTATAAAAACAAAAACCAAAAAAACGTACCTGAATAAATGAAAAAGCTCTCTAGATGAATTAACTAAAGCAGTTTCAGTAACCCATTGAAAGCCAAATATTTCCACTGTATCCTCTTCAAAATTGGTTGGTAATGGATCAAGATTCAAAATTAGCCTGAAATGAAATTTAATTTCATAAAAAATACATTCATACCACATTAGGTCTTTACTGATATTATACGTATCTATACTATACATGACACACCAAAAATGATGTCATAATGTCAAGAAATGCCTTGGCACATTACATATCCATGATTACTACTACAGCTAGACTACATTAAAGATGCAGTCACATATAGTCATAAAAAGTACAAAGATCAATGTAACTTAAAGTGAAATATACAGAACGAGCCTAAGGAACACACTTGTGTCTATCATCATTACTGGTCTTCAGTTGTGGTAGAATTACGTTTACATGAAGGACATTTGGTCTTTTTAAACACAGTTAAAGGTTATTTAAGTCATGTCTCATGTACACAATAAAGGTGAGTAATCTCTTTTAGGAGTCCTAGTGTGGTGCTGTGGGGTTAATGAGCCAGACTGCAAAGCCATTTGAACTGCAAGGTCGGCAGTTCAAGCTCACCAGATGCTCCTAGCAACCATATACAGGGTTGCTATGGGTCGGAACTGACTCAACTGCACTTCACAACAACAACAATCTCTTTTAGGGTCTCAAATAAACAGTCCTAAAACATTTTAAGAATATCAGTTTTACTGCGGTATGTGCAATATGTGCCTAATGCGTCAATTTGGAAAAATAATTAATTCTGTGAAACTGCACAATCTGGTGCATTTATTAGAAAAGCTTTGGTTTTTTTAAAGCTAAAGTGTCTAAGGCTTAGGGTACATACAGTTACAAGGAAGTGGGGCAGCAACAAATATGCATGCTGGGCTTAAGAATCATTGAAAAAGCTTTGGAATATTATCTCATCCTTTACAAGAAAATATTTCAAAAGCCCAGGAAGTTCAGAATTCATTTGAAGTAAAGGAGAAATTAATGCCAAATTTCTTACTCAAAAACTGAAGTAACAGTGAGATAAAAGAACATCAACCATCCTAAGACATTCTCAATACTTTTGGCTATCCTCTAACCAGGAAATCAACAACAGAATATTACTTTGCACTCCTTTAGTAAACTTAACTGATTTCAAAACACTGGTTGGTGAAAATCAAAGTGTAATAGAAATAATTAAATAGCATTCCTAACAAACTGATGAATAATCTGATAAGGGAAAATCCAGAAGCATCTGTTTTGTTTTGTTTTAACCTACCGCTTAAGAGATCCACTGGAAAGGTAAGAGTCTCCAGAAAACCTTTTTCCACTTCCTCTATCATCAAAAGCGCAAGAAAAGCTAGGGGGTTTGCACCATTCGGTCCCCAGTTCTAACTCCAAGCTGTCGGTCAGGAAGGTGGACAAAGATGAACAGTTATCCATTGCTTCATGTCCTGAAATGTTTGGGGTTTACTATGATCACCTTTCGGGACTCCTCAAAGAACTTTTGAAGACAGTCCTGGAGGTGGGGAAGGCAAAGAGTTTGTAGTTACAACCAAAGTAAGAGAGCTCGAAAAGCAACTGAGAAGTAGCACACACACACCCGCAACGGCCCGCAGAGGGAAACAAAATGAATCGAGAAGTCAATTTTCAACAAAAATTACACGTCAAAAGGTGGACTAAATGCACACTCGATTTGCTCTCGCAGCGATTTGAAATCTCCTCTAGGTCAGACCCTGCAGTCCAAGGTTGAGTGGTGACAGCAGATCCAGGTTCAATCCCGAGCTAGCCTCGAAATGTATCCTCAGCTACGTTACTAAACAGCAATGAGCGCGTTCCCCAGCGGTGGAAAGATCTCAAGCAACCTCGCTGCGCGGACTCCCACGTTTCCCGAGACAAGAGGTGTAAGGAGCCGTACCCTCACAGGGCGGCAGCTAGATTCCCCGGCTCCCCCTATTCACCGATACGTCTTACCTGCCCACTTTTCCAGTTCCTTATAACCTGTCTCCAGCGGTATGGGTCACGATTCCAGACTCCGTAGGGGTCCAAACCCGAAACTAGCAAAATTCCCGCCACAGTGAACGCGCGCGCGCAAAGGTGACGGAGCCACCACGCAGCCCGCCCTCGGGGGGTGGATGGGTTTGGAGGAAGGCTCCTCGCGAGAACTCCGCGGGGACGACCGAAGCTTTAGGAGTTCTCGCGAGATACCGGCAGCCAAGGACCGTCTACAGGCATACACGTGTAGCGTTTTATGTTGTTATTTTTTCAAAATCGAAAGTGATACGTAGCCCGCGGAGGAGGGTCTGGGGCGGAGCTAAGGGATCGGCTTTGCCGAAAGGAGCCTAAAGCAGTAGTGCTGCCCACACCCCGGACGTACCCCGCACCCCTTCTTCCCGCCCAAGTGCCTGAAACTCTTTTGTGGAGGTTATCTTCTGTTCTGGAACTGTGGGTCAGGAGGCCGCACCCGTGAGTCTAGTCCAGAGTTAGGAAACGCTGAGTAAGTCAGGTGCTGCGTGCTTTCGGTGTAAAAACTTTTGTTCCCATTCCTTACATCTGTGAACAGTTTTAGCACGGTTTCGTAAAACCCAGTAACAACATTTTTTCCTGTTCAGTGTTCTTGAAAATTGATTCAGAAGATTATGGGCCTTAAGTCAAATATAACACATTTCAAACTATCACCATCTTGAGATTTATGAAGACCGTCATAATTTTTCATTCCAATGTCTTGCTGTAATTTGAGTATTGGCGATTGCCCATTCTTCCACAATAGTTTGCCCAGTGTTTGATTACTGCATAAGGAATCCATCATAACTTCGCTCTGTTCAAACTGCACATTGTTTAACACTTGGGCTGGGGTGGGAAAGAGAGGGCAAAGACCCCAACCTAGAGCCATTGCTGAGGATGTTTATTTCCCGGTTCAGCTCAAGTACAGTGAGCTTCAGACACTAACGCGGGGACTGCTGCTGTTTATGTGGGCCACGTGAAATCTGGCATTGTGTATTGTGTCATCCACAAAATCCTGAGGAGTTAATGCCAAGATCGTGAGAATATTGGCATTGCTATTGAGGAACGAGGTTAACATAATAATTATCACATTTTCCTCTAATCAAAACTTCCAATTAATAGACCTTTTTTTCCTGCTTGTAAGTACCTGCGGTTGAAAGATCAGTTCTCTTGAATCTAGCAATGTGATTGTTGTTGTGAGTAAGTGGAGTCAGTTCCGACCCATAGCGACCCTGTATAGGGTTTTCCGAGGAGCTTCTGGTGAGCTTGAACCGCCAATCTTGTATTTCAGACGGACTTTGCAGAACAGCGCATAAACCACAGTGCCCACTGGGACACCAGTAATGTGTGGTAGGAAGAATCAATATAAGTAAACTCTTGTAAATAATTTAATCTGGTACTGAAAACCTGTTACATTACCCAATATTCTTGGCAGCTGAGGTGGCACATTTGCAAGGAGAGAATATTAATGCTGTGGAGTAATACTCTAGACTGCAAAGTCGATTTGCACCAGGAGGTCCGGCGGTTCAAGCTCACTAGCTGCTCCTTGGAAACCCTATACAGGGTCGCTATGGGTCAGAACTGACTTGACAGCATTTAACAACAACAATAAGGAAAAGGCAATTTGCAATGATGTTACCTAAAAACTAAAAATGATGCTGAATCGCCTAGCGCTAATCAGAGAGCAATTATCACCCTGACCTACAGGGATGGAAGGATGGCCAGAGTACACTGAGACACACTGTTGTAGGAGAAGGTCACCAGAAAGAACTGGTGCCTTTTTAGAGGAACTTGCAGCTCCGCAGGAAGAGAGTTACTTAAACTATCTAAATCTTCTCCTCAGTTGTCCAGTGTCAAACTGGTATCTCATTGTTCAATACAAACGTAAAAACAGAGGCAAAGTTTATATTACTAGGGTAAAGTCCAGGTTTTAGAAGAAGGAAGAAGAGTGAATCCGGCCCTAAGGGGTTAATTTTTCAACAGATACAAAATCCTGAATCTGAGTGGTTTTCAAACAGTTGGTAAAAAAAAAAATTGAATTAAAAGGTAGTGGGATTTTTTCCCTCCAAAACTGAAACTCAAAGGGAACACATAAGCAGGCATGTAAGATTGCTGGTGACCACATGGGTCTACTGGTTAGTGCAAATTGGGGAAAAGCAGCAGTGAAGAAATGGGCTGATTTCAACCATATTCCATAGACTCCCTTGACCTGGAGATGAGAGAGAGAAGAGGAAGGGCTGGTTGGTCCAAAGTGTGGTGAGACCTAGAGACTCCTGAGCCCATGGATAAGGACATAGCCACAGAGGACTACAGCTGAGAGTGATGCATCAGCTGATTTAAAGTGAGGGAAGATGCACAAGAACTCCCAAACTTGCAAGTAGTACCCATTTGACCTAGCCTTGATGGCTTGATGATCAGAACTCAACTTGTTGTTAAGTGCTGACGCATTGATTCCGACCCATAGCAGACTTGTACAGGGTTTCCGAGGAGCAGCTGGTGAGCTTGAACCACCGACTTTGTAGTTCAAATGGCTTTGCAGTCTGGCACATTAACCCACAGCGCCACACCAGGACTCCAGAACTCTATTAGAGGAAGATAAACAATTTTTGATAAAGGAAACAAGTGTAAATTGCTACAATTTGATGAACTTGACCTATGCTTATGGATGTAGTAGCTCAAAATACCGACTGAGAGGCAAAGAGTCTTCACATCAGGTATCAATCCTCTTTCCTTTGTATACAGGATTGATAGGGACAGACAACTTAGACATTGGCTACCTAAAATGAGGGGGTGATAAAGGCACAAAGTGACTGGCTTACAAGTTTTCAAGAGGGAGTTTAGTTTTAAAGTGCAGGAAAAGGTAGAGTCCCCACTGAATAGTTTTCTTCTTATCTAGACAGGTCTGGTGAAAAGAGATGGGAATAAGATTCAAGCTCACCAGCGGCTCCTCAGAAACCCTATACAGGGTCACTGTGGGTCATAAACAACTCGACGGCACTTAACAACAACATCCCCCCCACTAAAAAAACCCCAGAGGGAATGGAAGCAAGTACTATTGAATGATGTTGCATGGAGGAGATTATAATCATTGCAATGAAACATTCAGTGTAAAACCCATGTTATCCCATGTATCACTCAATTCACAATAAAAACTTTAAAAACAACTAACAAAAAGGTAATGGTATTTTTCCAGGAATTTTCCAAGGCTCCTAATATATAACATACAGGCATACCTTTTACTGCACTTTGCTTTATTGTGCTTTTTGTGCAAATTGAAGGTTTTTGCCAACTCTGTGTTGAGCATGTCTTTGGATAGCATTTTTCCAACAGCATGTGGTCACTTTGTGTCTCTGTCACATTTTGGTAATTCTCACAAACTTTTTCATAAAGCTATTACACATATAATAGACTATTGTTGTTTTTAAGTGCCATAGAGTCGGTCCCAACTCATTGCAGCCCTATATAGGGCTTCCAAGGAGCAGCTGGTAAGCTTGAACCGCTGACCTTGCAGTTCAAACAGCTTTGCATCTATAGTACATTGTAAACATAGTTTTTATATGCACTGGTACAAGAATGGTATGGAGACTATGTCTGACTTCCTCTGGCTATTCAAGGGGGAAGGAGAATCAAGCTAAAAATCAGCCCAAGGATTCCTATGAGGCTACAACTGTCTTTTTACCCTATTCTTATACCAACCATCGCTCCCACAGCACTCTCGGCTTCACATCTAGTTTTAATAATCCATTGCAATGGTGACACAGAATTCATAAACAATACTCTGGTAGTGTAGTAATTATGAGTTGGGCTGCTAACCTCCAGGTCAGCAGTTCGAACAAGTTGCTGCATGGGAAAAGATGAGGCTTTCTGCTCTTGTAAAGATATACAGCCTCAGAAACCCTATACAGGGCTGCTATGAGTAGGAACCAACTCCACGGCATTCGGCAACAACAGCAAGAAGACATAAAGAAGCAAGCATAGTTGAGAGAAGATAGGTGACACACCACATGATGATCCTCAAGAAACCAAGAAACAAGGACCTTCCTCCAAAGATGTTATTGTTAAGTGCTGTTGAGTCAGTTCCAAATCATAGCAACCCTATATAAGGTTTCCAAGGAGTGGCTGGTGAGTTTGAACTGCCGACCTTTTAGTTCAAATCAACTTTTCAGTCCAGTGCTTTATCCTACATTCCTAAAATTGAACGTGCAGCCTTCTAATCAAAACTCGCTGCTGTGAAGTTAATTCTGACTCATAGCAACCATATAGGCAGAGTAGAACTTCCCTCTGGGTTTTCAAAGCTATAAATCTTTATGGTAGCAGGCTGCCTCGTCTTTCTCCCTTACAGAAGCTAGTAGGTTTGAACTCCTGATCTTTTGGTTAACAGCCCAATGCTTTACCCACTGTACCACTAGGGCTCCTTAGTCTCCTAAATAATGAGAAAATAAATTTCTGTTTGTTAAAGACATCACTTGTGGTACAGACAGTACTCGGGTTATGAGCATCTGACTTACAGACAACTGCTACTTGTCCTTTAAGCAGGTTTTGTCCTAGCTGACAAAGTGATATAGGAATGAACAGACCCAAAGCTTTATAATTTGGCAGATTTGGCATGGTACCTGTAATGGGGAAAATGACTCCTTGAAACACTGGAATTACAGACTCAGAAGAGGTCTTTCAGGAGTCTGATGTGTGAAATCGAAGTATTGGCAGGACTGAAGAAGAGAGATAAACATTCAGAGTGGTGTGGTGAGCTGCCATGTTTGAGTGGGGCAACACAGCTGTAGACAGCTCAGATCTGAAGGCAAGAAAAAAGGAACTATAAATATAGGAGCAGAAATAATTGGAACAAAACAGAAAAAAATAGAATAAGGAAGTCTAGACATTGGTTCTTCAAAAAGATTACTGAAATGAGCAAAACACTGATGAATTTAGCAGAGGAAAAGAAAGAAGATGCTAGTACACTAATAAATGAAATGGATGTTGTCACAACAAAAGCAACTAAATAACAACAATAATAACAAAATGGGATGAGGGACTAGGAGTCCTGGTGTGGTGATGTAGGATAAGCATTGGCCTGCTAACTTCACTAACTAGTAGGCCAGCAGTTCAAAGCCACTAGCCATACTTTGAAACCCTATACAACATCACTGAGTCAGAACTGACTCAGCAGAATTTAACAACAATAACATGAGGAACTATACTCCAACGAATTTGTAAACCTTGAAGAAATGGATAAGTGTCTAGAAATACACAACCTACTTAAACTAACACAGATTGACATAGAACATTTTAATGGACCCCTAACGAAAGAAGACATTGAACGACTCATAAAAACATTGACCAAAAAAGCAGCCAGCAGCATAAAAAAAAGTCCTGACTCCAGATGGCTTCACTTAAGAATTCTACCTCTCTTTCTCCAATTCAGACTCTACCAAACATGATATCCTTCTCCAGGGGCTGGTCCCTCCTAACAATACATCTGAAGTATGAGAGACAAAGTCTGGCCATTCTGGCTTCCAAGGAGCATTCGAGCTGTACTTCTTCCAACACAGATTTGCTTGCTCTTTTGGCAGTCCATGGTACTTTTAATATTCTCCACCAACACCATAACTCAAATGCATCAATTCTTCCTTAGTCACTGTCCAACTTTCATATATATATGAGGTTATTGAAAATACCATGGCTTTGGTCAGGTGCACCTTAGTCCACAAACTGACATCTTTGCTCTTGAACACTTTAAAGAGGTCTTATGCAACAGATTTGCCTAATGAAATATGTCGTTTGGCTTCTTGACTGCTGCCTCCATGAGTCTTGATCGCTCATCCAAGCAAAAATAAGTCTTTGACAACTTCAATCCTTTCTCCACTTATATGGATGTTACTTATAGGTCCAACTGTGAGGATTTTTATTTTCTTTACACTGAGGTGCAACCCATAATGAAAGCTGTGGTCTTTGACCTTCATCAGTATTTTAAGTTCTCTTCATTTTCAGTAAGCAAAGTTGTATTATCAAATATCACAGGTTATTGTAAGTCTTCCTCCAATCCTGATGCCCCATTTTTTGGTGTGGTTTTTTTTCCCATATAATTAAAGTTCTCGGAATATGTGCTCAGCATGCACATTGAGTAAGTATGGTGAAAGAATACAGCCCTGGCACACACCTTTCCAAATTTTAAACCATTCATTCATTGTTCCCTTGTTCTCTTTGAACTGCCTTGGTCTACATACAGGTTCTTCATGAGCACAATTAAGTGTTCTGGAATACTCAATCTCTGCAATGTTGTCCATAGCTTGTCATGATTCACACAATTGAAAGTCTTTGCATAGTCAATAAAGCACAGGTAAACATATTTCTGGTGTTTTCTGCTTTCAGCAAGATCTAGCCAAAGAATAAACAGATTCACTGTACCAAAAATAAATGGTCAATGTTCAACCATTTCAAGAGGTTGCATATAATCACGAGCCAATGATACTGAAGAAAGAAGTCCAAGGAGATGCATTGACAGCATTGACAAAGAGCAAGGCTCAGAATTGATGAAATACAAATTGAAATCTTTCAGTAAACTGATGAAGCACTGGAGGCACTCATTCTTCTATGCCAAGAAATTTGGAAGACAACTACCTAGCCAACTAACTGGAATAGACCCATATATGTGCCCATTCCAAAATAAGGTGACTACATGGAATGTGGAAATCATTGAACAATATCATTAATATCTCATGCAAATAAAGTTTTGCAAGGAGCTCTGGTAGCGTAGTGGTTACGAATCGGGCTGTGAACCGCAAGGTCAGCAGTTCGAAACTACCAGCAGTTTCACGGGAGAAACATGAGGCGTTCTGCTCCCGTAAAGATTTACAGCCTCGGAAACCCTGTGCAGGGTCGCTATGAGTCGAAACTGACTCCACGGCACTTAACAGCAACAGCAGCAGCAAAGATAATTTAAAAATGCCTGCAAATGTACATTGACCGAGAACTGCCAAAGGTTCAAGCTAGATTCAGACCAGGACGTGAAGCAAGGTGTATATCATTGCAATATTAGATGGATCTTGATTGAAAGCAGAGAATACCAGAAAAATGTTCTAGACTGTAAGATAGCACCACAATATTTAATATTGAGACATCATGAATAGTGCCAATTACTGTCAGTTTTAGTGCCTGAAGATGAGTCCCTCAGGTTGAAAGACACTCAAAATATGACTAGGGAAGAGTTGCCTCCTCAAAGAAAAGTTGAACTTGATAATGTGAATTGAGTAAACCTTTTGAGATCTTCATTTGCTGATGGGGTACAACACAAAATGAGGAGCAACTGCTGTGTTGTGTGCCATTGAGTCATAGTGACCCTGTATAGTGTTTCCAAAGAGTGGCTGGTGGGTTTGAACCACAGATCCTGTGGTTAGCAATCAAGTACTTACTCTATAGTGCAACAACCGAACTCTAGCTGTAAACATCCATTAATAATCAGAACATGGAATGTACAAAGCATGCATTTAGGGAAACTGGAAGTTGTCAAAAATGAAATGCAGCACATAAAGATAGATATCCTGTACATTAGTAAGCTGAAATGAACTGGTATTGGCCATTTTGAATCTAGCAAAAATCTAGCTGGGAATTTGCTGCACAAGACCTTTTTAAAGATGTCAGCAAAGATGCCAGCTTGAGGACTAAGGTGCGCCTGACCCAAGCCATGGTATTTTTAATAACCTCATATGCATAGGAAAGCTGGACAGTGAATAAGGAAGACTGTAGAAGAATTGATGCTTTGAGTTATGGTGTTTGAGGAGAATATTGAAAGTGCCATGGGCTGCCAAAAGAACCAACAGATCTGTTTTGGAAGAAGTGCAGCCAGAGTGCTTCTTGGAGGCCAGGATGGCCAAACTTTGTCTCTCATACTTCAGACATATTGTCAGGAGGGACCAGTCACTGGAGAAGGATATCATATTTGGTAAGGTGGAGGGTCAGAGAAAAAGAGGAAGACCCCCAGCGAGATTGATTGGCAAAGTGGCAGCATCAATGGCTCAAGCGTGGCAACAATAGTGAGGTTGGCCCAGCATCGGGTAGTGTTTCGTTCTGCTGTGCATAAGGTCACTATGAGTGGGTATCACCTCAGTGGCACCTAACAACAACAAAAAATGCTGGTAATGACAAATTGAAGAGGATTGGCATAACATTCCTCATAAGAAAGAACATTTTAAGATCTATCTTGAAGTATAATGCTGTCTTTGATAGGATATTATCTATATGCCTAAAAGGTAGACCAGTTAGTACCACTATTATCCAAATTCATACAACTAAAGCCAGTGATAATGAAATTGAAGAATTCTACCACATTATTCAGTCTGAAGTTGATTAAACATGTAATCAATATCTATTGGCAATTACTGGTGATTGGAATGCAAAGGTTGAAACAAAGAAGAAGGATCACTATCTGTAAATATTTTTGTGATAGAAATGATGCTGGATTTCACATAAAATTATGCAAAATCAATGTCTTGTGCATTGCAAATATATTTTTTAAACAGTCTGAAAGGGGACTATACACATGGAACTCACCAGATGAAATAAACAGATATCAAATTGACTGCATATGTGGGAAGAAATGATGAAAAAAACTCAGTATCATTAGCTAAAACAAGGTGGGGGCAGGGGGAGATTGTGAAACAGACTATCGATTGTTCATATGTAAGTTCAGGCTGAAACTGTAAAAAATTAAAACAAGTCCACAGGAGCAAATATATGACCTTGAGCATATCCCACCTGAAATTAGAGATTATCTCAAGAACAGATTTGGTGCATTAGACACTAATGACCAAAGCCCAGAAGAGCTATAGGATGACATCAAGAACGCCATACAAGAAGAAAGCAAAAGGTCAATAAGAAGATAAGAAAGAAGATAAAGAAAAATGGATGTCAGAAGAGACTCTGAAACGTACTCTCCATTGTAGAGATGCTAATACAAATGGAAAAAATGAGGATGTAGAAGAGCTGAACAAAAAAATTTCAAAGGACTGCTTAAGAAGGCAAAGTCAAGTATTATAATGAAATGTTTGAAAGCCTGAAGTTAAAAAAAAAAAACAAAAACAAAAAGGGAAGAACACTCTTAGCCTTTCTCAAGCTGAAAAAAAACTGAAGAAAAAATTCAAACTTCAACTTGCAATATTGAAGGATTCTATAGACAAAATATTGATTGAAGCAGAAAACATCAAAAGAAGAGGGAAAAAATACACAGAGGTACAATGGGACTGAAAGAAGAAGTCCATGGTGCATTAAAGCATTGGCAAAGAACAAGCCTTCAGGAACTGATGAACTACAAATTGAAATCTTTCAACAAACTGATGAAGCACTGTTGACACTTACCTATTAATGTCAAGAAATTTGGACAATTATCTGGCCAATTGACTGTAAGAGTTCCATATTTATGCCCATTTCAAAGAGAAGTGACCCAATGGAATGCGGAAATAATTGGACAATATCATTAATACCACATGCAAGTAAGATTTTGCTAATGATAATACCAAAATGGCTGCAACCATACAGAGAGAACTTCCAAAGGTCCAAGCCAGATTCAGAAGAGGACATGGAATGAGGGATATCATTGCTGACATCTGATGGATGTTGGCTTAAAGCAGAGAGAATACCAGAAAGATGTTTACTTGTGCTTTATTGACTATGCAAAAGCTTTCATTTGTGTGCATCATGACAAGGTATGGTCAACATTGCAGGGAATCAGTTTTTTGGAACGCTGAATTGTACTCATGAGGAACCTGTACACAGGCCAAGAAGCAGTTGTTCAAACAATACAATGGAACACCAAACGGTTTAAAATTAGGAAAAGTGTGCACCAAAGGTGTAGTCTTTCACCATGCTTATTCAATTTGTATGCTGAGCAAACAATTTGAGAAGCTGGATTATATGAAGGAAAATGTGGCATCAGGATTGGAGGAAGATAAACTCATATAACCTCAATAACCTCATATGCATGTGAAAGTTAGACAGTGAATAAGGAAGACCACAGAAGAATTGATGCATTTGAGTTATGGTGTTGGTGGAGAATATTGAAAGTACCGTGGATTGCCAAAAGAGCAAACAAATCTATGTTGTAAGAAGTACAGCCAGAATGCCCCATTGGAAGCCTGCATGACCAGATTTTGTCTCTCAAAAGTTGAGCATATTATCAGAAGGGACAGGGTAAGGATATCATGTTTGGTAAAGTGGAGGGTCAGATAAAAAGAGGAAGACCCCTAGAGAGACAGATTGGCACAGTGGCAGCAGCAGTGTGCTTAAACGAAGCAATGATTGTGAGGTTGGTGCAGTACCATGCAGTGTTTCATTCTGTTGTGCATAGGGTCAGTACTAATGCAATGACATTTAACAATAACAACAATGACAACATTTGGCCTATCTGCTGAGTAAATAAACTGAGAAGCTGAATTGCATGAAAAAGAACGTGGTAATCAGGATTGGAGGAAGATTCCTTACCAATATGCAGATGATACAACCTTGCTAGCTGAAAGCAAAGAGGAGTTAAAATACTTACTGATGATGGTCAAAGACTATAGCCTTCAGTATGGGTTGCATCTCAGTGTAAAGAAAACAAAAATCCTCACCATTGGACTAATAAATAACATCATGACAAGTGGAGAAAAGACTGACGTTGTAAAAGACTTCATTTTGCTCGCATCCACTATCAACATTCATAGAAGTAGTAGTCAAGAAATGAAATGACGTATCACATTAGGCAAATCTGCTACACAAGACCTCTTTAAAATGTTTAGAAGCAAATATGTTAGTTTGAGGTCTAAGGTGCTCCTGGCCCAATGCATGGAATGCAAAAGTTGAAAACAAAGAAGGATAACTGGATGGAAAATACGGACTTGGTAGGAAATAACACTGGAAACTGCATGATAGAATTTTGCAAGTCCAATGATTTATTCATTACAAATGCCTTTTTTCAACTACATAAGCAGGACCTTGCTGGGTGAAATACACAGGAGTCAAACTGATTACATCAGTGAGAAGAGACAATGGAAAATCTAAATATCATCAGCTAAAACCAAATTGCTTATATGGCTGTTCAAATTGGAGCTAAGGAAAATGAAAACTTATCTATGGACTAAAGATATGACCTTGAGCAGATTCCACGTGAATTTAGAAACCATCTCAAATACAGATTTGATGAATTAGATATGAATAACTGAAGACCAGAGGAGTTGTGGGATGACATCAAAGAAACCATACATTAAATAACAAAATGTCATTAAAATGACAGGTAAGAAAGAAAAGATCAAGATGGATGTGGAAAGGGACTCTGAAACTTGCTCTTGAATGTAGAATAGCTAAAGCGAAAGAAAGAAATGATGATTGGAGAGCCAAACTGAAATTTTCAAAAGGTGGCTTGAAAAAAAAAAAAAGAATATTATAATGAAATGTGCAAAGTCCTGGAGTTAGAAAAAAAACCAAAGGGGAAGAATACACTTAGCATTTCTTAAACTGGAAGAATTGAAGAAAAACTTCGAGCCTTGGGTTGCAATACTGAAGGATTACCTTGGCAAAATATGGAACAATGCCATTCAAATCCAATGCAGGAAGCATCAAAAGACGATGAAAGGACACAGAGTTACTGCACTAAAAAGAATTGGTTGACATGCAACCATTTTAGGATGTAGCATATTCAAGAACCTAAGAAGTCCAAGTTGCACCTAAGGCATTAGAGAAAACCAAGACTCCAGGAATTGACAGAATACCAACTGAAATGTTTCAACAAATGGTGGCAGTGCTGGAGTAACTTATTTGCCATGTATGGCCAGAAATGTGAAAGAAATATTTCTCAGTAACTGCCTGAAGGGAGATCCATTTTCGTGTTCATTCTAAAGAAAAGTGATCCAACAAAATGTAGAAATTATTGAACAAAAGACCTCAACTTTTGTTGTCCTGTTGATGTTCTGCTACAGTGTTTTTGAATTATTAGCAAAATTTTACTTGCATGTGATATTAATGCTATTGTTCAATAATCTTCACATAGGTCATCACTATGGACTGTCTTTGCAAGTGTGTATATAACCCATCTAAGATGACTTTCTGTTGACCCACAGTATTTTATTGCACTAATTTTGTGCAACACATATTGAACTTCTAACCTCCTAAATGCAGCTCGCTAGCACAGATTTTATGATTTAGAGAACTACTTCAGTAGCTATAGAAAGGTCTAGTTAGTTGAGAAGGAGCAACTTTCCTGTGTATTCAAAGGAATTTTCATACAGCTGTTCCAGTATTGGATCAATAACACACCCTATGAAACCTTAAACAATTCTAGGCAAAAGGAAAAAAAAAAAAAAAGTGTTGTCAGTCCTCATTCTTCCCAGTGTTCTGTCTTTAGCATCTTATTCTCCTGCATGTGCTCACAGTTAGCTCTCTTCATTTTGTTCTTAATTTCCCCCTCTTCCCATCTTCTTCCCCTAAGTCAGCTGTGCTCAGCAGTTTCTAGCATGATTGCCAACAGTCCTTATCTCTTGATAATCATACCTTGTCTTATACTGTCCCCTTGAGTATGGCCTAAACCTAATGACTTGTTTCTTGTGAACATAACAACACAAGTGTTGGGGGATGTAACTTTAATGATTACATTATTGTTAGCGCTATGGAGTCAGTTTCAACCCATAGCAACCCTGTACAGGGTTTCCAAAGAGTGACTGGTTAGCTTGAACCACCAACCTTGCAGCCCACTATATTAACCCACAGCACCACACCAGAACTCCGATGACATTATTAGAGACTGTGAATTCTGTCTTGGTAGCTCTGTCGCTCACTGGCACTTTGTCTCCTTGTTTTTGTTTTTGTTTTTAACTTGCTTATTTAGATGAAGTAAACGTGCTTATTTAAACAAAGTATGGTGTTGAAGAAACCCACAGTACAAGAAACTGCATGCTAAATCTAATGACCAGCTAGACATACTATATTATCTCAGCAATTGAACTGCAAGCTTGGTGGTTCAGGCTTACCAGCCTATATAGGGTCACTATGGGTCAGAACCAACTCAACTGCACTAACCACCCCCAACAAATAGTCCACAAGGAACTAAATACTATCATGACCACATGAGTGAGCTTGGAAAGTTGATTCTTCTCCAGTAGTCTTGAGATGACTATGCCTGGGCAGGCATTGTGCCAGTTAATTACCAATTGTGGCTGACCACCAATGATGAGAGAGGTTCCAGATGACTTCATTGAAGCTCGTGAAAGACTGAGCAATGACCCTCGCTAAAATATAATCAGAAAATATGAGATCATGAATTTCGTTGTTTTAAGCTACTGCATTTGCATGTAATTTATAATACAGCAATAGAAAATGAATATACCTAGTTGTTGTTGTTTTTGTTATTGTTGTTAAGTGCTTTAGAGTCAATTTAGACCATATGGTTTCTGAGTCTATAATTCTTTGCAGGTACAGAAAACCTCATCTTTCTACAGCAGAGTGACTAGTGGGCTCTAACCACTAACATTGTGGTTACCAGTGTAGTGCTTATCCTACAGAGCCATTGCACTCCCACACACCTACTGGCATACTTAAAAAAGCAACAAAACAGAATAAACCTTGCTTGTAAATATCTGCATAGTCATATTGATTCACCATCTAACCAAATGATGTTAAGCTCCTCTAAGTTGTCATTCAATATTTTTCCGTATTCAACTTCATTCACCATCAGTTTCAAATACTAACTTGATGCAAAATGATTCTAAAATTTCTATCTCTATCTAAAATCTCTCCTCTGAACTGCAGATCTGTATATACAACTGCCTGCTTGAGATACCTCAAAATAAGAAATAAAAAACAAAACTCAAAATTGATGTCTAAAATAGAATACATAATTTTGTCCTCCGACTCTGATCCTCTTTCACGAATTTCTACCTTTATGAAGTATATTACATTCAAACAGTACAGAAACCCTGTAAATAGTACTCTGCCTTGACAATCCAGTCTCCCTCATCTCCATATTCATACCATCGCTAAATATTTCATTTTTGTTTAAATACCTCTGAAATCCTTATTTCCATATTCATCATTACCATCCTAACCAAAACTATGAATAGCTATGAATATTTCTAAGAACTACTGTAAACTTTAAAAATCATCAATCAATGTTCACCCTGCTTGTACCCCTGCTTCGTGTCTTCTCCACACTTAACACCATAAATGATTTTCTTCCAGTACGCTAATATGGTAACATAAATCTCTCCCCATTGCTAAAATCATTACTCTTAAGAATCAGACACAACTTAATAAGACCTATAAGATACTGAATATTCTGACTCCTAACTATCTGTTTAGTATCTCACAGAATTAGAATCTCCTTGGTGGCACTGTGGGCTAAGTAAGCATTTGGCTCTTAACCACAAAGTTCAAACCCACCAGTCACTCCTGAGAAAGAAAAGGCTGTCTGCTCCCATGAAGATTTACAGTCTCAGAAAATCCTAGAGAGCAGTTCTGCTCTGTCCTACAGAGTCACTATGAGTATAAATCGACTCATCTGTGGTGGAGACTGTTTTGGTTATTGCCTGTGCTCCAGCCCCTACTATACTTCTTCACCACCACTCATCTGTCAGTTTGTCATACTGTGGTGCCTGGTGTGTTGCTATGATCATGGAAGCTATGCCACCAGTATTTAAAATGTCATCAAGGGCATCCAGGGTGTACAGATTTCAATGGAACTTCCAGATTAAGACAGACTAGGAAAAAAGGAGAGACAGACCATTTCTGAATGATTATTGTTGTTGTTGTCAGGTGCCATCGAGTCGGAACTGACTCATAGTGACCCCATGCACAGAAGAATGAAACAATGTCCTATCCTGGGCCAACCTCACTACCACTGCCACACTTGAGTCCATCAATGCTGCCACCTGGCCAATCCATCTCTTTGGGGGTCTTGCTCTTTTTTTCTGACCCTCCATCTTACCAAGCATGATATCCTTCTCCAGCGACTGTTCCCTTTTGACAATATGTCCAAAGTATGAGAGATGAAGTTTGGCCATCTTGGCCTCTAACGTGCACCGAATGATTAGCCAATGAAAATCATATGAATAGCTGGGAAACATTTTCTGATATCATGCTGGAAAATTCGTCCCTCAGTTTGGAAGGCACTTAAAATATGCCTGGGGAAGTGTTGTTTCCTCAAATAGATTGATCTTCAAGATGAGAATGAAGCAAAGCTTTCAGGACTTTCATTTAATGATGGGACACAACTCAAAATGAGAAGAAACAGTTGCAAATATCCATTAATTACTGGAAGTAGAATGTATGAAGTATAACTCCAGAAAAATTGAAAGTTGTCAAAAATGAAATGGAACATATAAATATTGATATCCTAGGCAATGTTGTTGTTGTTAGGTGCCGTCGAGTTGGCACCGACTCATAGTGACCCTATCCACAACAGAACGAAATACTGTCCAATCCTGGGCAAACCGC
This sequence comes from Chrysochloris asiatica, assembly GCF_000296735.1. Lineage (NCBI taxonomy): Eukaryota > Metazoa > Chordata > Mammalia > Afrosoricida > Chrysochloridae > Chrysochloris > Chrysochloris asiatica. Next base: position 9,087,646 of record NW_006408602.1, on the reverse strand, counting down.
ACAATTGTTGCCACACTTGAGCCCACTGATGCGGCCACTTTGTCAATCCATTTTGCTGGGGGTCTTCCTCATTTTCTCTGACCCTCCACCTTACCAAACATGATATCCTTCTCCAGCGACTGGTCCCTCCTGATAATATGTCCAAAGTATGAGAGACGAAGTTTGGCCATCATGGTCCCCAAGGAGCACTCTGTCTTCACTTCTTCCAACACAGATCTGTTTGTTCTATGCATTGATAATTACTGGTGATTGGATTGTGAAAGTTGGAAACAAACAGGAAGAATCCGTAGTTGGAAAATATGGCTTTGGTAATAGAAATGATACTGGAGAGTGCATGATAGGATTTTGTAAGATCAATGACTTATTCTTTGGAAATATTTTTACCAACAACATAAATGATGATTAGACATGTGGACTTCACTAGATAGAATACACAGGAATCAGATTGACTACATTTGTGGGAAGACACAGTGGAGAAGCTCAATATCATCAGCTAAAACAAGTCTAGGGACCAACTCTGGAAAAGATCGTCAACTGCTCATGTGCAGGTTCAGGCTGAATCTGAAGAAAACTAAAACAACTCCATAAGAGCTAAAATATGACCTTAAGTTTTTTGCCCACCTGTATTTAGAGACCATCTCAAGAACAGATATGATACATTAGACATTAATGACTGAAAACCAAAACAGTTGTAGGATGACATGAAGAACATGATACATGAAGAAAGCAAAGGTCTTTAAAAAGACAGGAGAGAAAGGAAAAATCTCCATGAATACCAGAAGAGACTCTCAATTTTTTCTTGAGTGTAGAGAAGCTAAAGAGCCTAGAAAAAATGATGACGTAAAAGAGCTGAACAGAAAAATCTCAGAAGGCACTGAGAAGACAAAGTCAGGTGCTACAATGAAACATTCAAAGACCTGGAGTTAGAAAAACCAAAATGGAAGAATGTTCAGCATTTCCCAAGCTGAAAGAACTGAAGAAAAAATTCAAGCCACTGATTGCAGTATTGAAGAATTCTATGGGCAAAATATTGCATAATGCAGAAAGTATCAAAAGAAGATAGAAGGCCCAACATCCATTCCTGTTAAAAACACTCAACAAAGTAGGAATTGAAGGGAAATTCCTCAATATAATCAAGAGCATATATACAAAACCAACAGCCTACATCACTCTCAATGGAAGGAAACTGAAAGCCTTCCCTCTGTGAATGGGAACCAGACAAGGGTGCCCTTTATCACCACTCCTTTTCAATATTGTGCTGTATAGCCAGAGCTATACAGCAAGATAGAGAAATTAAGGACATCCAAATTGACAAAGAGGAAATAAAACTCTATTTGCAGATAATATGATCCTATATGTGGAAAACCCCGAAGACTCAGTAAAAAAGCTACTAGACCTCATTGGAAGATTCAGCAAAGTGACAAGGTATAATATCAACATACAAAAATCAGTTGGATTCCTCTATA
>NW_006408602.1:9081633-9083091 GCF_000296735.1 Chrysochloris asiatica | reverse complement strand
GGGACCCTACCCAGAGAGGCAGTGACACCAGGGATGGAGACAGAGAAGATGACGTGGACAGATGGAGTGGCTGGGGACACTGGATTTAAGGGAGGGAGAGGGTCTGTGTGCTGATGGCCGGGGATTGGGGCGTGTCTGTGGGGTATATCCTTTGATTATTTGATAATGCATGGAGGAGATTGTAATCATTGCAATGAAATGAATTATGATAGGATAAATATAAAACATTTTCTCCCATGTAAACTTGCATAATTCACAATATTAACAAACAAACAAACAAACAACCTAAAAATAAAAAGAAGATAGAAGGAATGCACAGAGTCATTGTACCAAAAATAAATGGTTGATATTTAACCATTTTGAGAGGTAGTATATGATAGTATTGAGGGAAGAATTCCAAGCTGCACTAAAGGCATTGGTGGGAAAAAAAAAGCCTAAAGGAACTGACAAAATACAAATTGAAATGTTTCAACAAACTGATGCAGTGAAGGAGGCACTCATTCATCTATGCCAAGAAATTCGTAAGACAGTTACCTGGCCAACTAATTGGAAGAGATACACATTGATTTCTATTCCAAAGAAAGGTGACCCAACAGAATGTGTAAATAATCAAACAAAATCATTAATATCACATGCGAGTAAAATATTACTGAAGATAATTCAAAAGCTGTTGCAACAGTACATGGACAGAGATTTGCCCAAAATTCGAATCAGATTCAGAAGAGGCTGTGGAATGAGCGATATCGTTGCTGATGTCAAATGCGTCTTGGCTGAAAACAGAGAATACCAGCAAAAGTTTTCTTTTGTTGACTGTGCAAAGGCGTTTGAGGGCATGGATCCTAACAAACTACGAATAACGTTGCGACCAGTGAGTATTCCAGAAGACTTAATTGTACTCATGAGGAACTTGTACATTGACCAGTAGACAGTAATTGGAACAGAGCACGGGGACACTGAATAGTTTAAATCAGGAAGGGTGTGGCTAAGCTTGTATCCTTTTATCATACTTACTCTGTCTGTATACTGAGCAAATAAATTTTTTTTTTACTGGATTATACGAACATGGTATCCACACTGGAGGAAGACTCATTAACAGCTTGCGATATACAGCTAGCACAACCTTGCTTGCTGGAAGTGCAAAGGACTTGAAATACTGATGAAGATAAAGGACTACAGTCTTCTGTACAAACTGCAGTTCAATGTAAAGGAAACGAAAACCCTCACAACTGAACCAAAAAATAGCACCATAGTCAATGGAGAAAAGATTGAGGTTCTCAAAGATTTCATTTGGCTGAATACACCATCAATAGCAAAGGAAGAAAGCAGCAATGAAGCAGCAAGCTAAGCCTTACAATGTTTATTGGGCTTCTGTGGACCCAGTTGGGGACCTGGTTGGCAAGCAGTGTGAGGAGACCTGGAGACTCTTGGGCCCAGAGTCAGTGGCGTGGCCACGGAGGA
>NW_006408602.1:9078207-9079683 GCF_000296735.1 Chrysochloris asiatica | reverse complement strand
CACCAGAGAAAACACACTGCAAAGTGATAGCTATCAATTCATATCTATCAATAATTACACTGGTAAATAATTTAAGTACACCAGTTTAGAGGTAGAGTAGCATAATGGACAAGAAAAGAGATTCCTTTAATATGCTTAGCTACACACCGTATAAGCAAAATACATACCTTATAACCAAAGACAAAAATATGCTAAAAATGAAAGGATAGTAAATAGTGCATTTCAAGGTAATGGCAATTAAACACAAGCAGGAGTGGCAGTATTAATCTGATAAAAGGCACTTTGAGGTTAAAAAAAAAACAGTAGAAGACAAAAAGAGGAACATATTATAATTAAAAGCTCAATTGAACAAGAGGATATAACCATAATAAATATCTATGCTTCCAATGAAAAAGCCTCAAGATATATAAATCAAACCCTAAAAGAACCAAACAAAGAAATACACAGCTTCACACACACACACAAATTTTAATACACCACTTTTGATGAGGACAAAACAACTAGAGAGAAACTCAGCAAAGACAGAGAAGAACTAAACAGCACAATCAGTCAACTTGAACTCATAGACATATACAGAACACTGGACCAAACAACACAATATACATTCTTCTCCAGTGCACATGCAACGTTCTCCAGAATAGACTATATGTTAGGTTACAAAACAGACATTAATAAATTTAAATTATCAAAATACTATAAAGTGTCTTTTATGGGAAAGAATGAACAGCTCCCAAATTCTTTTTATGAAAGAATGCAAAACCCTAATACTCAAACCAGGCAAAAACATCACTAAAAAAAACAACCAAACAAACTGTAGACCAATATCCCTCATTAACATAGATGCAAAAACTCTCAACAGAATCCTAGCCAATAGAATCAAAAAATATTTCAAAAAAAAAAAAAAAAAGTACATCATGACTACATGGGATTCATACCAGGTATACAAGGATGATTCAGTATTAGAAAAAAGATCAACATAATCCACCACACAAATAAAACAAAGGAAATATAAAATCACATGATCATATCATTTGATTCAGAAAAGGTATATGACAAAATCCAACACCCATTTCTGATAAAAGCAATCAACAATATAGGAATAGAAAGGAAGTTTCACAATATAATTGAAAGTGTATATACACTAATAGCTAACATCACTCTCAGTGAGAGAAACTGAAACCACTGGCCTGTGAACAGACACCAAACAAGAATGCCCTTTATCACCATTCATATTCAGTATTGTGCTGAAATTCTTAAGTAGAGCTATAAATCAACAAAGGGCAATTAGGAGTCCTAGTGTGGCATTCTAGGATAAACACTGGACTGCTAACTTCCAGGTCAGTGGTTCAAACCCACCAGCCACTCCTCGAAAACTCTATACAGATTATGAGTTGAACTAACTCTATGGCAGTAACAACAACAACAAATTGGCAAAGAAGATGTAAAATTCTGTATATTTTACTAGATAATGTTGTT
>NW_006408602.1:9069124-9077337 GCF_000296735.1 Chrysochloris asiatica | reverse complement strand
GAACAGAATTCAGAACCACTAAGTAAATCCATCCACCTACGCTCAATTGATCTTTAACAAAGGACCAAAATACATGAAATGGAGAAGAGATAGTCTTTTCAACAAACAGTGCTGGGAAGACTGGAAATTCATTTTCAGAAGAATGAAAAAAAAAAAAACATGTCTTACGCCATGTAGAAAAATGAACTTAATGCTGATTAAAGTCCTAAAGGTAAAACCCAGAACTTAAAAGATTGTCAATGAAAAATTAGGGACTCTGATATTTGGTATAAATACAATGTCAGGCATAACTGAAAATACACAAACAGCAGAAGACAGACTAGATGACTGGAACCTCCTGAAAATTAGCAGTTATGCACATCAAAATATATCACCAAAATAGTAAAAAGAGAACCCATAGACTGAAACATTTTTTTTAACAATGACATGTCAGATAAGGCCGCCTGTCTAAAATTTATAGAACACTTCAATACCTCAATAAGGAGACAAACAATCCAATTAAAAATGAGCACAAGACGTGAACTGACACCTTTTCACAGAAGACATTCAGATGACTAACAAACATAAGAAATGCTTGTGATCATTTGCCATTGTTATTGTTAAATGCCATTAAGTTGGTTCTGACTTACAGCAACCTGTATAGGGTTTATGACAAGTGATTATTGGATTAGGACCACCTACCTTTTGATTAGTAGTCCAGTGCTTATCCTATAGACTTTGTTGTTGGTAAGTGCCATTGGGTCAGTTCTGACTCCTAGTGACCCTGTATAGGGTTTTGAGGAGTGGTTGATGAGCTTGAACCGCTAACTTTGCAGTTCAATCCGACCTTGCAGTCCAGAGCATTAACCCACAGGGCCATACCTACAGCCTTAGTGAGACGCAAATCAAAACAACAGTGAGATATTATTTTTCCCCAGCATTAATAGCAAAATTAAAATAAAACAGAAAACAAAAACTGCTGAATGATGATGCACAGAGGAGATTGTAATCATTACAATGAAACAGTGAGTGTAAAACCGATGTTCTCCCATGTAAACTATCACTCAGTTCACAATAAAAAATAAAAAAAAAAAAAAAAAGCGATGCCTGTATGTAATGTTTAATGTTTAATAAAGATATTGGAATTTTTATATGCAAAAATAAATAAATAAATAAGAGCCATCATACAAATAGATATATGCTCACTCCCACTAATTGTAGCATATTCACAATAGCAAAAATATGGAGACAGCCTAGATGCTCTTCAGTAAAGGATGGTTGAATATACTTTGGTATATACACACAATGGAACATTATGCAACAATGAAGAATATGAATTTGCAAAACACTGCATAACATGGAGGAACCTGGGGAACGTTATAACGCTGATTAAAATTAGATGGTTGCAAAGAGACAGGTATTTTTTTGGACCACCGCTGTTGAAAGGAGTCTTGGTGTGGTGCTGTGGGTTAATGCACTGGACTGCAAGTCAGTTTGGACTGTAGGGTCAGCAGTTGAAGCTCACTAGCTGCTCCGTGTAAACCCTATACAGGGTTGCTGTGGGGTAAGAACCGACTCGATGGCACTTAACATTAACAAACTGTTACAAAGTCAAGAAAAGGTTTTCATTGTAAAATAGACATTCTATGATGGTTACCATAGGTTGGAAGGGAGGGGGAATTATTCACTGGGCAGAGTGTAGACACATCCTAACTTGTGTGTTTGAGAAGAAAAAAAAGAAAAAGGAATCGCATATATATACTGGAAGAGACACAATGCAAAAGGAAAAAAAAAGTGAAGGGTCATTGAAAAAGAGGAAGACCTGCAAGGAGATGGATTGACACAGTAGCAGCAAAAATGGGTTCAAACATAACAATGATTGTGATGATGGCGTAGGACTGGGAAGTATTTCATTCTGTTGTACATAGGGTTGCTGCAAGTTGGGACCAACTCAATGGCATCACCCAACAACATTTGTATGTGTTTTTTTTTTTGTTTTTTTTTTCTCTGCCTGCAATTTGCTTGCTTTTTCCCTCTTAGCAATAATGCACAAACTGTTGTTTTCCTACTTAATCACCATTTCCTCAGAGACGCCTTCCCTGACCATTGTAATAATGCTGAATCTTCTCTTCAATTTTCAATAGGCTTACATGCATGTGGAAGTTGGACTGTATATAAGGAAGAATTGATGCATTTGAGTTACGGTGTTGGAGAATAATATTAAAGTACTTTGGAGTACTAGAAGAACAAATAGGTCTGTGTTGGAAGAAATACAACCAGAATGCTCCTTGGAAGCCAGGATGGTTCCATACTTTGGACATATTGTCAGGAGGGACCAATCCCTTGAGAAGGACATCATGCTGGGTAAGTGGAGGGTCAGTGGAAAATGAGGAAGTGACTCCCCCTCCCCCCCCAGTGAGAGGAATTAGCATAGTGGCAGCAGCAATGGGCTCAAGCTTAGAATTGATTGGGAGGATGGTGCGGGACAGGACAGTGTTTTGTTCTGTTGTGCATAAGTTTGCTATGAGTCAGAATCGACTCAACTGCACCTAAAAACAACAACAACAACAGGCATCCTTTACCTCACTTTGGAAATGCTCGCTCCTTGTGCAATTTTACATTGTGTGTGTACTTAATGGATAATGTCTATGTCCTGCACCATACTGTAATCTTCAAAAGAGGAACCATATCTACTTTTACTTACTGTTATACTTTCGATGCATAAAGTCTGTGATGGTGTTCAATAAATAGTTCTTGTATGAATATTCTGCTGAATTGGTTTTTAGGTTTGATAGAAAGACCCAGGATATTTTGCAGACATAATAACTTCAAAGCCTGCTTGTATTTATTCTGCTACTGTAAGCAAGCTGTTTTAACCTCTCTTGGAGTCTTCCATTTTAATTTGTACCTTACAGGCTAGTTGTAGTAATTACATTAAAAAGGTAAGTAAAGCCTCCAACATACTGCAACATGAGCTACCCTACTTCCTCTTTCATGTTCCCATAGGTCCTAAGGTTTGAAATAAGACTGAAGGTAGCACTGAAACCTATGGTGATTTGGAGGGTGTAAACCCTGTATAAAGAAATACATTGTGAAAACTAAATAACCGCTGGTCAAGAAAACATTTTTGGGCTAAGTTGATCTTCTGGCTCCTGCTTTGCAGCCCCTGAATGCTAGTCTGTATCAAAATATCAATGCGTCAATGAATATAGGTTGATAGAACAAACTGTTTGTGTAAATAGTAAACACCCTTTCATGCACTTGGCTCCATGCTTCTTAACATACCTGAGCAGTTCAATATAGATTTAGAAATGGGATGAAGAACATGGATTTGGGTTCTGAATCATAGCAACCCTATATTGCTAGGGTTTCCGATGAGCTGCTAGTAAATTTGAGTCGGTGATCTTGAAGTTATCAGTCCAGTGCTTATCCTATAGCCCCAAACCAGTACCTCTTAATTGAAATCCTGTTGAGACATCAGGAAATGAATAAGGGGTGGTTTTACAAAACCAAAGCAGGGTTCTGTTGCTAAAAGGAGGGCAAGATACTGAATAGGCAGCACAACAGATGCCCTCTTCCTGGCTCCTTTCCTGCCTGGTGAGAATTGCTTATCTTTCTATGCATCACTTAATATCACTCACTGTTTGATGTCACACCCTATCATAACACCTCTGTATCCAGGAAAACGTACTGTCTCATTTCCAGTTTTATCAACGTGTCATCACCTTTAATGTGTCACAGCAAAAGAGTGGCAAAGTATTTGCCAGCCTGTTAGAAGCACCATCCTCCAGGGAGACCAGTTCTACCAGATAGAAAGGGTGTTATACAGTTCCCTGCCCTGTACCTAGCTACAATAACTTGAATCTTTTTCTTCATTTACCTAGTTTCTCCCTCTCTCACCTCCTTCCCAAATTAAAGATCTCAAATGGGGATCTTTAACCTGATTTCTGACCAAGAATACAGTAATTTATGGTTTAGTTCAAGAAATCTTTCGTGACCTGGTTTACAAGCTCCTCAGTCCTGGCTGCCTTCTAGTACTCTGCATCTATACTGGACTATACAGAAGACCATCCTGATGCTTTACAGTTATTGCCTAAATATCCCTGGCTTATAATATTTCTATATCTCATAAGGACACATAACTTTTTTGCATATATAAAAAACAAAAACCACACAAACACATGAACCCACTGCCACAGAGTCAATTCTGATTCATAGTGTTACCCTATCCCTATATAAGGTTCCTGAGACTATAAATCTTAACAGGAGCAGACGGTATCATCTTTCTCCTGCAGAGTGGCTGATAGGTTTGAACCACCAATCTTGAGGTTGGCAGTCCAATGCTTAACCCATAGCGCCACCAGTGTGTGCTCTCTTTCTCTCTATATCGATGTAGATACACAGAGAATAATTGTGTGCCTTTGTCTGTTTCCTTATTAGACTATCAGCTTGAGATTTACTTATGATTATGTCTTCAGTGTCTAGTACAGTGCCTAACATCTTCATAGGTTGTTCTTGTTAGTTGTCAGAGTCAACTCACAAAGACCGTATAACAGAATAAAGTATAGCCTGGTACTGTGCCATCTTTATGGTCATGGGTATTTTGGAGTCCATTGTCGTAGCTATTGTGTCAGTCCATCTTATTGAGGGTTCCCCTTGTTTTTGCTGACCATCTACATTCATAAACATAATATCCTTTTCTACTCATTGAAAAGTAAAAGTAAATGTCTTTCCAGATGATATGGCAATACAGCCAAGTCAAACTTTTGCCATGTTTTTTGCTGAGTTAATAAAATGTTGCGCCTAGTGTCTAACTATAAATACTCATATATTGGTTTTGGAAACTCTTTCGAAGTATGTATTATTAATTCCACTCTCTTAGCCTTGGAGTATTGATTGAGGCATCAGCCTAATAAAAATAGTGTTCAAATTTATGAATTTTGAAAATGCGTAGTGTTGTGTAGTCACCATTACAGTTAAGATACAATACATATAGTTAACTGCCCCCCAAACTCCCTCATGAAAACACCTGGAAGTCAAATATTCTTCCCACATACCTCAACCTTTGGCAGCTACTGTATTCTATGACCCTGTATTTTTGCTGTATTCAGAATATCTTATAGATGTCCTGCAAATAGAAATATTTTGTATGTATTCTCTATATGTACACAAAAGAAAGATGATTCAACAATGCAGGAATTTTGAAAAATATTATTAATATCATATTCAAGCAAAATTTTGCTGAAGATAATTAGAAAGGATTACAGCAATACATCAACAGGGAATTGCTAGAAATTAAATCCAGATTCTAGAAAGGACATGGAGCAAGGGATAGCATTGCCGGTCAGATGGATTTTGACTGAAAGCAGAGATGTTTAAAAGATGTTTACCTATTCTTCACTGACTATGCAAAGGTATTCCACTGTATCATAATAAATTATTGATATTGTAAAGAGTGGGAATTCCAGAATACTTAATTGTGCTCACTTGGAACCTGCATGTAGACCAAGAAACAGTCCTTAGAACATAATTTTTTGTTGTTGTTAAGTGCCGTTGAGTCGGTTCCGACCCATAGCGACCCTGTACAGGGTTTCCGAGGGTGTAAATCTTTACGGGAGTAGAAAGCCTCATCTTTCTCCCACGGAGCAGCTGGTAGTTTCGAACCGCTGACCTTAAGGTTCACAGCCCGATTCGTAAGCACTACGCTACCAGAGCTCACTATTTAGTGAAAATTCAGGAAAGTATTGTAAGGGTTGTATCTTTTCACCATACTTATTCAATCTGTATGCTAAGCAAATAAACCAAGAAACTGTAATACATGAATAAGAATGTGGCATTAGAATTGGAGGAAGACTTATTAACAGCCGGTGATATGCAGAATGACACAAGATGCTTGCTGAAAACAAAAAAGACTTGAAGCACTTACTGATGAAGATAATAGACTACAGCCTTCAGAATTCATTACACCTCAACATAAGAAAATATAATTCCTCACAACTGGACCAATAAACAACATCATGATAAATGGAGAAAAGATTGAAATTGTCAAGGATTTAATTTTACTTGGATCTATAATCAATGCTTTTTTAGGAGCAGTCAAGAAATCAAACAGCATATTGCATTGGGAAAATCTGCTGCAAAAGACCTCTTTTAAAGGTTGGAAACAAAGATGTTGCTTTGAGGATGATAATGGACCTGACCCAAATCATGGTAATTTCAAACATCCCATTTGCATGGGAAAGCTAGACGGTTAATAAAGAAGACCAAAGCTAAATCGATTCTTTTGAATTAAGGTGCTGGCCAAGAATATTGTTTATACCATAGACTGCTAGAAATCAGGCAAATCTATTTTGGATGAACGATAGTCAGGATGCTCCTTAGAAATAAGCATGATGAGATTTCATCTCTCATATTTTGGACATATTATCAGGAGGAACCATCCATGTAGAAAGGCATCATCCTTGGTAGCAGGTGAGCCACAAAAAGGAAGACCCTCAATGAGATGAAATAACAGTTGCTGCAAAAATGAGCTCAAACAGTGCTCTTTTAAAGGGTTCAGTCTGTTTAGAGTAACAGATTCTGGTAAGACCGGCAGGAAAAATAAAAATCAATAACGGGAGTCTGATAGACTACAAGAACAAGCAAGTTATTCACCTGGGAACCATCAAGACAAGCAATCAAGTCCCCTCAGGGCAAACCCCCTTCCAAGACTGAAACTCAAAGGGAATACATGAGCAGGCATGTAATCTTGCTGGTGACTATTTTGGTTTATGGATAAGGGAAAGTGGGGGGGAAAACAGCAATGAAGTTGTGAGCTAAGTCCAAACACGCTCAATAGACTCCTGTCAATCTGGATCATGACCTAGGTGGCCAGCAGTATAGTGAGACCTGGGGACTCCTGAGCCCATGGACAGGGACATAATCACAGAGGGCTAGAGTGGAGAGTGAAGCGTCAGCTGATGTGAAGTGAGGAGAGATGCACAAAAATGCTCATACTTGCAGATAGTACCCATTTGAACTAGCTTCAATGGTTGGATGATCAGAACTTGACTAGAGAAAGAAAGAAGAGGAAAAAGAGTGTAATCCACTACAATTTGATGAACTTGACCTATACTTATGGATGTAGTAGCTTAAAATAGTGAACTAATCTTTAGAGCAAGGATCATTCCCACTCCCTCTGTACACAGGGTTGACAGGGATGGGCAACTTAGACATTGGCTACCCAAAATGGGGTGCAGTGTACAACAAAGGCACAAAGTGACTGGCTTACAAGTTTTCAAGAGAGAGCTTAGTTTCAGAGGGTGCGGAGGAAGTAGAATGGTTTCTACTGAGTGGTTTCCAATCTGCCTAGATGGGACTATGAAAGCAGATGGGGATAAGACTCTTGTGGTTAGTGTATAATTGCTATCAGGACTGATTGTGAATGTTGCAAATGTAAAAATGTAGATGTTTTAAACAAAAGGCGGGGAATGGTTGATCTTGCAGCCCAAGAGTGGAGGACCCTGGGACCATCAAAGTAGAAGAGCAGATCTGGGGATCCTATCCAGAGAGACAGTGATGCCAGAGATGGAGGCAGAGAGATTTTGGGGAGACATGGAGTGGCTGGGGATTCTAGAGGGAGAGGGACTATGTGCTAGCGGCCAGAGGGCTGGCATGCAGGGTTTACCCTTTGGTTGTTTGAATGTATATATTTCTGAGTGCTTCAGTTGTTTGAATGTATATATTTCTGAGTGCCAGCAACAACAACAAAAAAACCTAGAAGGATTGGAAGCAAATGCTGTTGAATGATGATGCATGGAGGGGATTGAAATCATTGCAATGAAACAAAATACGATAGAATGAATGCAAAGCTTATGCTCTCCCATGTAAACTATCACTCAATTCACAATAAAAACTTATATATATAAAAAAGTAAATGAATATTGAGCATTCAGTTAAAACTATATAAGCAATAATTTCATTTAGTTTACAAAACAATGCTATTATAAAATTGATCATGATCAAACCCCTTTATTATGCATTTTTAATCTAGATTCTCAAGAGATCTAACTTTAGCTTAAGTTGTTTTTTCAAGAAACCAATTATTAGCTTCTCCAATATGATTTTGCCCTACAGTTATAAAGATCAAAGAATTTCTGCAGAAATTCATGATCAGAAGAGGGAATGACATGTGGGGATACACTCTCTCTCTCTCTCTCTCTCTCTCTATATATATATATATATATTTAATTTTT
>NW_006408602.1:9065809-9067855 GCF_000296735.1 Chrysochloris asiatica | reverse complement strand
TTTTTTTTTTTTCTTTTCTTCTCTCCCTCATCTCCCTGTTCTGTGATTATAGACTGTAATCTTTTCGTTGTTGTTGTTTTCTTTTTCTTGTTTTTTTGCTGTTGCTGTTTTCTGCTTTATGTTTCCCCTTTTACCTTTGGGGTCCTCTTTCTCTCCCCGTATTACCAAAGAAGAGACAGAAAATGCTACCATATAGTCAAGCTACACTCCCACTCTCTAAAACACCAAAATCCAGGCAAGAACGAATACCAACTGCCATACACCAGGGAGGCAGACAATACCTGTGAAAGTTACTCTGAATCAAGCAATAAGAAGAGTGAAAAAAGAAACCCCATCTGATCACATCTACCTGGAGGCAATCAGAAAGCATAAAAAATCCCAAAAGGCACACTCATATATTAAGGCCACAGATAAACACTAAACATGTCCAAGAAGCAAAAGCAGATGACAATATCAGCACATGTCCAGAAACAAGATAAAATGCCTGAGACAAATGACCTAGAGGTAGACCTGGACTCCATTCTGGAAGGAGGGCAGGCCTTGGAAATGCCTGAAAAGGAATTCAGAAAAATGTTTCAAAACACTTTACAATGGAGTTAAGAAAAATAAGGAAGAAGTCAGGGGATTGCTACAGGAACCATCCAATAAGATAGATACAACATTGGAAACAATTCAATACCTACAGAAAGAGGTCCAAACAATCAATAACAGAATATCAGAAATAGACAATACACTGAAAGGACAAAGGAGTAGAATAGAAGAGATGGAAGGCAGAACCAGTGACCTGGAAGACATATCTCTCAATACTACTAAGACAGAAGAACAAGAAGAAAAAAGAAGGATAAAAAAATCTGAAGAAGGTCTAAGATTCATGTTGGACAACATGAAGAGGAATAACTTAAGAATTATTGGCATTCTAGAACAATAAGAAGTACACAAGTCCACAGAGGAAGTAGTTGAAGAACTGCTGGAAGACAATTTCTCTAACATCCTGCAAAGTGAAAAGATAAACATTCAAGAAGCTCAACGAAACCCAGAAAGGATAGACCCCAAAAGAAAATCACCAAGATGTATCATAATCAAGCTCTCCAAAAATCAAAGATAAGGAGACAATCCTGAAAGCAGATAGGGAAAAGAGAAGCATCACATACAAGGGCAAGAAAATCAGATTAAACTCTAATCTCTCAGCAGAAACCATGCAAGCAAGAAGGCAATGGGGAAACATATATAAAACCCTGAAATAAAAAAATTGCCAACCAAGAATCCTTTATCCAGCAAAGCTATCAATCATATCTGATGGTGTAATCAAAACATTCCAGGGATTTTCCAAAGCCCACACTGTGCTACAAAACATCCTAAAGGGTGTTCTGTGGACTGAAAACCAAAAAGAACAGACAACAACTAGAGATTGACATACGTGGCAGCACCTCCCAGAACTAAATCAACAGAAGGAAGGGTCGAGAACAGAACACAACTTTAAGAACAAACTCAGAGAATCTGGGAGGTCAGTCTGATCAAAACAATTACAATGCGAAAGAAGGTAAACACATAGGAACAGTGATCCCAGATTGTGAGAAGGTCAGGTAGATTACAGGATAAGATAGATAGCACTAAATGGAGGGAAAAGTTAATGGACTATAAGGTAACCTCAAAAAAAAAAGAACACAACAGACCAAGAAAATGAAAATCCAAGAAGAACATGGAAACATTAAAACTATGAGGAAACTCATAATAAAGAACACAAAAACCATGAACACAAAAAACACTGATCAAAGACAGCAGCAACACCATGCACACACAAAAAAAGCATAATGACAGCAATTAATCCATACCTATCAGTAATTATACTGAATGTAAATGGATTAACTACACCAGTTAAGAGACGGAGGGTGGCAGAATGGATAAGAAAACAAGATCCTTCAATATGCTGTCTGCAAGAAATACAGCTTACATAAGAGACAAAAGCAGATTAAAAGTCAAAGGATGGAAAAAAACATACCAAGCTAATTGCAATAAAAATGAACAGGAGTGGCAATACTAATCTCT
>NW_006408602.1:9056747-9057848 GCF_000296735.1 Chrysochloris asiatica | reverse complement strand
TGTACAGTGAATAAGGAAGACCATTGAAGAATTGATGCATTTAAGTGGTGGTGTTGAAGGTACATGGACTCCAGAAAAATAAGAAGATCAGTGTTGGAAGCAGTACAGTCAGAATGCTCCTTAGAAGCTAGGAGGGTGAGACATAGTTTGCAATCCTTCGGGCATGTTATCTGGAGTGACAAGTCTTTGGAGGAGGACATCATGCTTGGTAAATAGAAGGTCAGTAAAAAAAGAGGAAGAACCCCCTAATGAGACAGATTGGCACAGTGGCAGTAGTACTTGGCTCAGGCGTAACAACAATTGGGAGGTTGGTGCAGGACTGAGCAGTGGTTCATTCTGTTGTGTATTGGGTCACTATGAGTCAGAAGTGCCTGGACGGCGTTTAACAACAGCAACTTCGTGTCACCTTATTTGTGTTTGTTATTATCTGTGCCTCCGTCCCCAGTTTTGCTCCCATAATCGCCCTCCCCAGTCACTAAAATGTAAGCTTCATGTAGGCAGGACCTAATTTTACTCATTGCTCTATCCTCAGCAATATTTGGTTGCTCCTCAAGAATTATTCCACCACTCATCTGTCAGTTTGTTGTACTGTGGTGGTTTGTGAGTTGCTGTGATTCTGAAAGCTATGCCAACAGTATTTTAAATATCAGCAGGGTCACCCATGGTGGATGGGTTTCAGATGAGCTTTCAGACGAAGACAGACTAGGAAGAAAGAGTGACAAACTACTTCCAAATATTTAGTCACTGAAAACCTTATGAATAGCAGAGAAACATTGTCAGATATAGTGCCAGAAAATGAGCTCTGCAGGTTGGAAGGCCCTCAAAATGCGACTGGGGAAGAGATGCCTCCTCAAAGTAGAGTTGACCGTGATGATGCAAATGGAGTAAAGCCTGTGGGAGAAAAGCCTGTGGGACCTTCATTTGTTAATGGGGTACAACTCAAAATGAAGAGAAACAGCTGTAAACATCCATTGAAAATCAGAACATGGAATGTACAAAGTATAAATCTGGGAAAATTGGAAGTTGTCAAAAATGAAATGGAATGTATAAACATCAATATTTTAGGCATTGTTGTTGTTGTTGTTATGTGCCGTGGAGTCG
>NW_006408602.1:9023177-9054402 GCF_000296735.1 Chrysochloris asiatica | reverse complement strand
TGAAGAGCAAAGATGTCAGCTTGAGGACTAAGGTGCGCCTGACCCAAGCCATGGTATTTTCAATAACCTCATATGCATGCAAAAGCTGGGCAGTGAATAAGGAAGATCGTAGAAGAATTGATGCTTTTGACTTATGGAGGAGAATATTGAAAGTGCCATGGGCTGCCAAAAGAACCAATAGATCTGTTTTGGAAGAAGTGCAGCCAGAGTGCTCCTTGGAGGCCACGATGGCCAAATTGTGTGTCTCATACTTGGGACATATTGTCAAGAGGGATCAGTCACTGGAGAAAGATGTCATGTTTGTTAAGGTGGAGGGTCAGAGAAAAAGAGGAAGACCCCTAACGAAATGGATTGGCCAAGTGGCAGGATCGATGGACTCAAATGTGGCAACAGTAGTGAGGTTGGCCTAGGATTGGGTAGTGTCTGTTCTGCTGTGCATAAGGTCACTATGGGTTGGTACCGATTCGATGGCACTTAACAAGAAGAAGAATTATGTGACAAAATAAAATATTGTTGATAAGAATTGAAACAATATTTAAGATGCTCCTCAAGAATTATTTGTTGATAAGAAATGAAACATCTGAGGTCTAACAGGCAGTATCTGCCCAAGGACAAAGTTCAGATGAGTTAGGAAAGAAGGAGGAATGGAAACAAGAAACACAGGGAGCAAGTGGGATAAGTGCTGTTACATTGAGGGAACTGTAATCAATGAGATGAAACAAAATGTGTGTAAACTAGCAAATGTAAAACTGGTAATCTTCTTTGTAAACATTTTCCCAATTCATAATAAAAATTTAACAGAAAGAACACTTCTGTTCCCCTTCTGACATGTCTTGACTACATTTATAATCACCTTTTAGGGAAATAGGGACCAGTTTTCATAATGACACTCAATATTCTAAATATTTCTACTCCTGTTAATGTATTAATGTTTTATGCTACCAAGCCACATAGGAACAACAATAACAAAAATCATTATAACAGTCTCCTACAGAACAAAGTTTTGAAGCAGATACTTCTTTTCCAGCCCTGCTGCACACATTAAAACACATTCCCATATTCCCAGCCCTACCTACACATCTGAAAGTTGTGGGCGCAGCATGGCTTGTCTCATTGTTTGGAAGGCACATAGACCAAATGGAATAGATCAGTTCTGGAGTCTAAGACACTCATATCAGTACCTGAAGAGCATTGTAGAGCAGAATTCCTGTGTAGAAGAGATTTGGGGCAGGAGGGAAGAAGGCATGTAACCTGTTTGGAAGCTAAGGTTGAGCACTTACTTAACACTTGAATGTGCCTGACAAATACACTGTTAGAGGTTGTAAGGGTTAACTCTAAGCCTTATTTCTGCTACTGTTAGGGATTAATATGAGATGGAATCTGGCCTAGTGGAAAACAAGAGAGAGACTAACAGAATTTTTTTAGTGCTAACACTTAATTGAGCATTTACCAGATGCCAACTATTTTCCAAATGCTGTTGTAGACCAAAGTTCTCGACTCTACAAATAAAAAGATTTGTTGAGGAAAAAAAAAAAAAAGTTAACAGAACGAGAGAGAGAAATCTTTGTTTAATGAATCTTTTTTTTTTTTTTTTTTCTAAGCAGAAAGTTATTTTCAGAATTCATGGGCAGCTGTCTTTACTAATCAATCTACATGTTCTTAGCTCCCACCCAGCCTTACTATAGTATTTATGATTCACACTGTGCTGCCCATTAAAGATATGCCTAGCCCAGGTATCAGCATACTAAATTATGCCTACTTAACCCACTGCTGTTGAGTAGATTCCAACTCGTAGCGACTCCAGTACAGAGTAGAAGTGCCCCATAGGGTTTCCAAGGCTGTAAATCTTTACAGAAGCAGACTTCCACATCTTTCTCCTGTAGAGCAGCTGGTGGGTTCCAACTGATGACCTTTCAGTTAGCAGCTGACTGCTTAATCCTCTACCTCCAGGGCTCCTACAACCTCAACCATTTTTTCCGTTTCATAATGATAAACATATCATAGTTATCTATGAGTGTAATTAAAAAACAATGAAGTAGGACCACCTGCCCTATCTCAGAAACCTTACGCAGGAACGCTGTGAGTTGGAATTGACTCCACAGCACACCACTACCACCACCACCACCATCACACTCCATTTTGTATAGTGATACCCAGAGATGGCTTTTTGAGAAGATGACATTGAGTTAGAGACCTGACTGAAGAGACAAAGTCAAGTTAAAGTCAGGCAGCACATGTGTCAAGTGGGAGCCACAGCAAGGTTTCCAGTGTGAAGTGGGGAAGGGAGAGCATCATAGATGACAAGACTGGAAAGGACAGTATAGTGGGGATTGATAGCTCTTTTTGTCTATAGGATTTTTGCTTTTACTCTGAGTGCTATGAGTACCCTTGAAGAGTTTTGAGCAGAGGAGTAACCCAAGTTTTGCCAAATCAATGACTGCAATGGGGAAAATAGGTTATATTAGGGCAATTGGTAGGTTCTGAAACATGCCAGGTGAGAGAATCTGGTAGCTCAGAAAAAGTAGAAGTGATGAGATGAAGATGAGATGTATTTTAAAGTGTTGCTGATGGGATAGTTGCTTATGGGACAGTTGTGAGTTATGTGAAAAATGAGTCCTATGAGTATATTTTCTTGAGCAAGTTTTTGAACTAAACAACTGGGTGACTGGAGATGCCATTACTGAGGTGAGGCATCCTAATGTGTATGTGTTACAGGGGAAACAAGAGTTTTGTTTTGGGATGCTAACAATATGTCACTTTGAAGATACAAGACACTTCTAAAATGTCCTTTCAATTTAAGCAACATTATGAGATAGATTAATAATATTTTCCCATTCTGCAATTGAAGATGCTGAGGCACAGACATGCTGTGTCCTTTGCACAACTAATATAAAGGGAAATTATGATATTTATTAGCTAGCTTAGCTTCAGAATCTACATTATAATCGATCTAAATTCAGTAGGAGTTGGATACAAAAGTCTTCAGTTCAGTGAGAGGTTATGTCTAAATAGAGATAAACATTTAGAGTGAATACTTTGTTGGTATTTGAAATCATTTGAGATGATTTTGAAAGAAAGTGTAGATGGGAAAGAATAAACTCAAAGACTGCATGGTGAGTATTTCATCATTTAGAGCCCAAGAATGAATGAGGTTCCAACAAAGAACATAGAGGAGTAGAGTATTTAGTGAAGTAGAAGTAAAACAAAGAGTGTGATATCTGAGTCCAAGCATAGAAGATGTGATGACAAGGGGTGGTCACTGCTGTCAGATACTACTGATATCTTGAAAGAATGAACACTGGCCAATAGATTTAGCAGTGTGAAAGTCATTGGTGAGTGAAATATAAAAAAAATCACATTTAAGCAAATGAGTCAACAGGGATGGGAAGATAAAGTGAAACAAGTTCCCTTTCTTCTCTGTAAGTACCTCTGCATGCATTCCTTCAAACTGTGACATTCCATTATTACTAAACAGCTGACTTTCAGAGAAGTCCTTTCTGGTGCTTCACAAGTCAGAGCTGTCACAAAAACACTTCACCAAAAACCAGTCATATACTTGTTCTTATCTCTGCTTTAAGGAGCTCTGGTAGCGTAGTGGTTACGAATCGGGCTGTGAACCTCAGGGACAGCAGTTCAAAACTACCAGCTGTTCTGCGGGAGAAAGATGAGGCTTTCTGCTCCCGTAAAGATTTACAGCCTCGGAAACCCTGTACAGGGTTGCTATGAGTTGGAACCGACTCCACAGCACATAACAACAACAACATCTCTGCATTATTAATCTATGAGTGGGTTTCAGAAAGTTCATGGAAAAATTCCATTATCTTCTTTTTATGTTTTTTTAATGAATTTTATTATGAATTTGGGTGAAGGTTACACAGCAGATAATCAGTTTTACATCCAAAAATTCATACACATTTTATTCATCTCAAAGAAACATTTTCCCATGAACCTATTGAAGCCCTCTCATATTACTATGTTAGAACCTCTGTAAACCTAAGGTCTTAAATCAATAGTTTATTATGACATATCATCATTTTGTGGGCATATTGGGCTTACCTCAATCATTTTTGCTTGATTTCTTTCTGTCCTATGTTTGAGTGCCTGACTGGGATGGATGAAACATCTGGGAGCTGGCACGACCCATTTCTCTCTCTCATTCTCTTTCCATAATAAGGCCTCCTCATGTGAGAGTTTACATTTCTTCATAGTATGAAGACCTTGTTACTGGCTTTCTCAGGGTGCGCGTTTCAAGAGATCCAGGTGGAAGGCACAAAGATTCTTAGAAACTATATAGTGCCACTTCAGTTACACTCTATTAGTCATAAGACCAGTCCAGGATTAAAAGGAGGGGGCTACACAAAGTATGAATTCTGAGAAGCATGGTTCATTTGGAGACATTTTAAAAAATTAGCTACCAAGTGAACTTACAAACATATCCAATAAGACGACAAAGCGTCTGCCTTTAAGAGTGTATAGGGCAGGGTTTCCTAACTCATTACTGAAATTTTTTATATTAAATGCATTTTATTTTTATAGTTCTTAATTTATATTACCATTTTAAATTTATAGAAAAGTTGCAAAGACAGTATAAAGAGTTTTAATTCCAGTTTCCCCTCTTATTAACATCTTACAGTAGTATAGTTAATGTTCAACCATTTCAAGTGGTACCATATGAACAAGAGCCAATGATACTCAGGGAGGAAGTCCAAAATAAACTGAAAGAATTGGCAAAGAACAAGGCACCAGGAATTGATGGAATAAAAATTGAAATCTTTCAAGAAAGTGAGGCAGCACAGGAGGCACTCACTCCTCTCTGCCAAGAAATTTGGAAGACTGATTGGAAGAGATCCATATTTGTGCCCATTCCAAAGAGAGGTGACCCAACAGAATGCGGAAATCATTGGACAATCTCTTTGATATTTCAAACGAGTAAAGGTTTGCTCAAGGTAATACAGAAACGGCTACAATCATACATTGACAGAGAACTTCCAGAGGTTCAAGCTGGATTCAGAAGAGGCCGTGGATCGAGAGATATCATTGCAGATGTCCGATGGATCTTGGCTGAAAGCAGAGAATATCAGAAGGATGTTTACCTATGCTTCATTGACTATGCGAAGGCTTTCGATTGTATGGATCATGACAAGCTATGGACAACATTGAGAAGTATGAGTATTCCAGAACACTTAATTGTACTTCTGAGATATCTGTACCTGGACCAAGAGGTAGTTGTTCGAACAGAGCATGGAAACACTGAATGTTTTAAAATTGGGAAAGGTGTGCAACAGGGCTATGTTCTTTTACCATACTTGTTCAATATGTATGCTGAGCAAATAATACGAGAAGCTGGGTTCTATGAAGGAAAACATGGCATCAGGATTGGAGGAAGACTTATTACCAACCTGAGCTATGCAGATGATACAACCTTGCTTGCTGAAAGTGAAGAGGACTTAAAATATTGACTGATGAAGATCAAAGAGCACAGCCTTCCGTATGGATTACAAGTCAATGTCAAGAAAACAAAAATCCTCACCACTGGACCAATAAACGGCATTCTTATCAATGGAGATGAGATTGAAGTTGTCAAGGACTTCATTCTTCTTGAACCAACTATCAGCACTCATGGAAGCAGCAGTCAAGAGATCAGACGACGTATTGCATTGGGCAAATCTGCTGCACAGGAACTTTTTAAAGTATTGAAGAGCAGAGATGTCAGCTTGAGGACTAAGGTGCACCTGACCCAGGCCATGGTATTTTCAATAACCTCATATGGATGCAAAAGCTGGACAGTGAATAAGGAAGATTGTAGAAGAATTGATGCCTTTGAGTTGTGGTGTTGGAGGAGAATACTGAAAGTGCCACGGACTGCCAAAAGAATCAATACATCTGTTTTGGAAGAAGTACAACCAGAGTGCTCCTTGGAGGCCAAGATGGCTAGGCTTCGTCTCTCATACTTTGGACACATTGTCCGGAGAGAACAGTTGCTGGAGAAGGATGTCATGCTGGGTAAGATGGAGGGTCAGAGAAAAAGAGGAAGACCTCCAACGAGATGGATCAGCCAGGTGGCATCATTGATGGCATCAAGTGTGGCAGCCGTAGTGAGATTGGCCCAGGATCAGACATTGTTTTGTTCTGCTGTGCATGGGGTCGCTATGAGTTGGTTCTGACTCGATGGCACCTGACAACAACAACAACAGTAGTATGGTATCTTCATTAAAATTAATGAAACACAATTGAAATGTGATTATTAACTAAAATCCATACTTTGTTCAAAAACCATTAGTTTTTACTCAATGTCTTTTTCTGTTCCAGAATCCCATCCAGGATGCCACATTAGATACAGTTGCATGTCTCCTTAAGTACCTCTTGACTTTAACACTTTCTCTGACTTGTCTTGTTTGTGATGATCTTGGCAAGTTTGAGGAGTACTGGTCAGATATTTTGTAGAAAGTCCCTCAACTGGCATTTGTTTGATGTGTTTCTCATGATTAGACTGGGCATAGGGTATATATACTATCTGTATGACTTATTGTTTCATGCTGACCTTGATTACTAGACTAAGGTAGTGCTTGTCAGGTTTCTTCACTGTAAATCACTCCTTTCCCCCCTTTTCATGCTGTAATATAACCCACACTTAAGGAGCTCTGGTAGCGTAGTGGTTACGAATTGGGCTGCGAACCTTAAGGTTAGCGGTTCGAAACTACCAGCTGCTCCGCAGGAGAAAGATGAGGCTTTCTACTCCCGTAAAGATTTACACCCTCGGAAACCCTGTACAGAGTCGCTATGGGTCGGAACCGACTCGATGGCACTTACCAACAACAACAAAGGAGTATGTATTTATGCTTCACTTCCTTGAAGGCAAATTATCTATATAAATCATTTGGTATTCTTCTGTTTGGGAGATTTGTCTCTTCTCCTAATGTATTTATTTATATAAGTATAGATGCATATACTCATACTTATGACAGTATATGGTCTGTGTCAGGATTCAATCCATTGTTTGTACTTAAAAAAAAATTGTATGCTGAGCAAATAATCCAAGAAGCTGGGCTATATGAAGTAGAATGAGCTTCAGGACTGGAAGAAGGCTCACTAACAATTTGTAATACACAGATGAAACAACTGAAAGTGAAGAGGACTTGCAATATGTACTCATGATGATCAAAGACTACAGTCCATAGAATGGATTGTACCTCAAAAACAAAGCAAAGCAAAACAACTGTAACAAAACACAACGTCGTGATCAATGGAGAAAAGAGATGTTTTCAAGGATTTCATTTTATTTCGATCCAAAATCACTGTCCATGGACGCAGCATTCAAGAAATTAAATGACTTATTTCATTGGGCAAATGATTATTGTGAAAGACTTCTTGAAAGTGTTCAAGAACAAAGATGTCTCTTTGAGGACTAAGGTACACCTTGTACGCATATGAAAGCTAGACAATGAAGAAGGAAGACTGAATAATTAATGCACTTGAATTTTGGTATTGGCAAAGAATCTTGAATATACCTTAGCCTGTCAAAAGAACAAACCAATATGTCCTGGAAGCAGTACAGCTAGAATGTTCCTTAGAAGTGAAGATATCAAGACTTTGACATACATTGGGCATGTTATCAGAAGAGACCAGTCCCTAGAGGACATCATGCTTGGCAAAGGAGGGGGTCAGTGAAAAAGAGGAAGACACTAAATGAGATGGATTGACACAGTGGTTACTAAAATGGGCTCAAGCATAGCAATAATGTGAGAATGGGCAGTACTGGGCAATATTTTGTTCTGTTGTATGTAAGGTCACTATGAATAGAAATTAAATTGATGACACCTAACAACAATATGACCTCAGGGATAGTTATTTTATACTTTGGGTTATAATCCAATTCTGTTGTGGTGTGGTACTGAGTCAATATAATCCAATTCTGTTGTGGTGTGGTACTGACTCATAGAAATCCTATAGGAAGAGTAGAACTTCCCCACAGGGTTTCCAAGGCTGTAAATCTTTATGGAAGCAGATTGTCACATCTTTCTTCCATGTAATCCAATACTACTTTATGTATTTTATTGCTTAAATTGCTCCAGTTTTTCCATTGGGAGCATTTTCAGAAGGCTCTGGTGTCTCTTAGACATAACCACATCTTTGTGTTATTGTTGTATTTGTTTGAGAGTACTTCCATATTTTCTGACACTACAAGATACTCTTCGGTCATTTTATATTGTTTCCTGCCCCAGTCATTTCTCTAAGGAGACTTAGTTTCTTTTATTAGAAATCAAGATTTGGGTGCTAGGTGTGCTGATTGCTATGCTGTTGATATTTGGAGCCAAAAAGTTGACTCAATGACACTTAACAAAAACAATAATTTATTGTTGTAGGTGAATATCTGGTGTATTTTGAGATGTTTAGCAGCATCCTTGGCCTCTACCTACTAGGTGCAATCCTCATCCCAGACATGCGAATCAGTAATTCTCCAGACATTGCCAAATGACTCCTTAGAGGCCAAATTAAACCACTGGTATAGAGACAGACCTGTTGAAAATGACAATAATTTAATATATAATGGAGAGCAGTAGGAGCATTGCAGAAGTAGTCTCCGAGTTTGTTTGCACATACTGGGAAGGGATGCACAGAGGAAATTCCAGTTGAATGGGAAACTGATTTTTCTATTTATTGAGCAATTTCCATGAGCCAGAGAAAATATAAATGTTTGACTTTCACTTTTATAGAATCTCAAACCTAAAAAGTAGGTATTATTGCCATTTTACAGATGAAGAAATTAAGATTCAAAAGGAAAAACTTACTTAGGGTTTGTCAGCTGGTCTTCAAGGATCCAGCCAGGTATGTGAATGCATACCTTGAGGGAACTGTCACGGACTCACATTGCTTAAATCATGACCATCCCAAATAATTATTACAACTTCTCATTGTCATAAAGTACTGGAGGGCAGGGATCATGCCACATTCATTTATTTCTCCTTTCCAGTACAATGCTTGCTACATTTTGTTGCTCAATAAATGTTTGATAAACAAGTGAACATTAGCCCATCCCACCAAATTCCCCACTCACAGATTTCTGCTTACCTAAGTGAATTAAGATTTCCTTCTTATCAAATGGCTATCCTACCAGCACCTCTGGAGTCTTTTGGTGGCACCACCTGATTGTTTTACTCTGGGCACACTGGACAAAATGATGGTTGGTATTAGTCACACCCTCAGGCTGATGGTGGCATTTTGCCATGGGTAGAAGCTGCAAAAGAGGTGTTCTTTAAGGAATGGAAAAACATGCTACACCTCCGATATTAAAATGCCACAAGATATTGCTACTGGTTTCTATACATAGTACCAATGATCTACTTTTGAGAATTCCTTTGTCCGACATGATTCTGTACCATTTTAATGGGAATTCACCCAGACTAAGAAAGGATCATTTTCCTTTTCTTTCTTTTCAATTTATTTGCATTCCTATCCTCATTTCCTTTTCTTTCTATGTCTTCTTCTTGTTTGTTAAATAAAGCAAGGAATAAAAATGTCTTCTATTCTGTTTCTTTTCATTTTCCTCTAACTTCTGAATCTGTTATTTGCAGCTACTCTGTAATTTTAATAGTCTGTTGAATTAGAAGTTATCTCTGGTTTGAAGACTGACTTTCTTTCTTCCTTTCCTTTGCTAAAATTCTGGTCTAATTAAAAAACAAAACAAAACAAAACAGTAGATCATAGTTAAATAAAACTGTACCCAGGATAACCCTAATTTCCATATGCAGATTTATCTGTACTGACAGCCCCCCCCCCCAACACACACTCTAGCTCTCTCATTCTCTTTTCCCTCCTCTCTGTCTCCCTATTGCATTGTGTCTGACTGATTTTCAGAGCACCTTCGCTGTTTCCCTTTTCTTATTCCCTTTCTGTAAAATATCTAGACAGGAAGGAGGTGGCTGCAGAGGCTGAGCAAACAGTCTCATATTCTGCCTGCAATGTCATCGTTTCTTTCTCCCATTTTAGGGGGCTGAAGTTGTCCAGATAGGGGATGCAGAGGAACTGGAAAAGAAGGGGGAGCTCTCCAGAAGCAGCTGCAGCCAGGGGCAGGGACTGCAGCCAGATGTGTGTCTCTCTGGGCTTTGATGCAAAAGGGGCAAGCATGAGGAAATATTGGGAGACAAAAGCCCCGTTTTAAATGATCATTTTCTTTATTTAACATGGCAGCAGACACTCTGTCTGTGAAGGATCATCCTGCTGAGCATAAACTGGACTTTCATACTTGCCTGGCAGAAGTAAGGCAGATCCCTGTGTGCTAAATGAGCATCTCAGGTAAGACGCACTTTTTCAGTTACTTGATTTTCTTTCCTAATACATTAATTTTATTAAATGTCCGTTTTCTGCCTCAATCACAAACAGTAGAGTGGGGGCAAATCTGTGTTCATCTGTATCTACAGAGCCAAGAAAAAATAGAATAGTGTATGCCATTCAATTTGGGGAGCTTAGTTACTTTGTCAATTCTGTGTATGTTGCTTGTTTTTGAGGACAAATATTTGGTTTAAGAATAGACTGGTGTCATCATAATCCACCATCGGTGATAATACTGATGCTTAGACTTTGGGAAGAAAAAAAAAAAACTTTATAAAAAGACAGGGAGCTACAGATGCATGTGCTTTATTTTTAGCTCACATACAAAATATTAGAACTCTTATTAAAATGATCGGGTTTTTTTTTTTTTTTTTTTCTGTGAGCAGAGAAGGAATGAATGCTGCATAATTAAGTACAGTATTTAATTTGGCTGTTGTGAAGCAAAAGAATAAGGTAATAATTTTTATTGTACTAATCAGTCTCAAGATGTTCTCTGTGCTAATTGGGTTAAAAAAATTGCAGTACTTATTAGAAATTCTAATTTCACAATGCAGCACTGACAATAAGCTCAGCCAGTGAATTATTCACATCTTTAATTTGCTCACTTAATGACAGTGTTCTGTAATCAGAGTGCAGACTGCTGCCTATGCATTATGTATGATGCTCAGGACTTAAATGCAGGACATTATGAAGCTCTCAGTGGTTCAGTAATTAGTTTTCCACAAGACAGGACTTAGATATTCACAGATAAAAGTCCACAGTTGGATAATGCTAAGGTTGTAACATAAAATAACAAAGGAAAGGAAGCTCGAAATTAAGACTGAAACTTTGTTTCTTGGGCCTCTTCCACCTATGGAAACAGAATCATGCCACCTGAAATAGTTGTCTAGCTCTGATCACATGTTTGAAAACGGTTTTTGAACAAAGTTGAAGCAGACAAGGCATTTGAACAATTTCAGTGGGCCAGGGGAGAAAGATAGAACTTTTCTAATTAGTGTTCTCAGAAGTCCTGCAAGAGATCCTCCTAACAAGTCTGTAGTATGCATAGCAGGCATTCTCAATGTGCTTTGTAACTTAGTACAAATGCAAATCAGGTTACAATAGTGTTTGTCTTTAATTGTGCTTGCAAAAGGGTTACATGCCCAAATGGAGATTGGACTTGCTTATGGTTTTGCTCCAATTGTTTCTGAGCAAAGGTTTGAAAATCAAATGAGATATAAGTGAATCTGGTCGTGAAAGGAAGTAGAGTTGAATTGTCAGTGCAATTTTGGAGTTTCTTACACTTGTCAGTTTGATTGTGTCAGTTTTTCCTTAATGATATTAAGATTGTTTTGTCATAAATTGTGCAACTTTTACGGACAACTCAGAACCACTAGTGATTACTTTTAAGTGTGCAGTAACTTAAATGACAGTATTATTTTCAAAGTTTAATGACTTAGAATCTTTAATTACCATGATGTCTTAAAAGGAATATGTTGCATACTAGATTATATAGAGTATCTGTAAGGGCTTACATATTAACCGTTTAATAATGCGCCACTGGGTTTTTTGTTTTTTTTTGTCAACCTAAGATTTATGGTCATTTACATAATCCAACTGTTACAATCTTCTAAAAAGTTGGCATGTACAATTGTAATACACAGTAACATTTTAAAAAACTGCCCTTTGCAATTTAGAATATTTTAAAAAAAGAAAATAGAGTTGAAAAACCTGTAGACAAAGTCCGTGTTTAGTGTTGAGAATTTGTTGTTGTTGTTGTTGTTACGTGCTGTGGAGTTGATTCCAATGCATAGTGACCCTAGGGTTGCAGGGTTCCCGAGGCTGTAAATCTTTATGGGAGCAGAAAGCCTCATTTTTATCCCGGGGAACAGCTGGTAGTTTCAAACTGCTGACCTTGTGGTTCACACCCCAATTTGTAACCACTGTGCTACCAGAGCTCCTTCGTGTTGACAATTAAGTAAGTCAAATAAAAAATTTACATTCTACTGCGTATTAAACATTTTTTAATTAAAAAAAAGCAAGTTATATCTCCAAATTTGACTTCTACCTTCTAGAAGTGACTAGAATAACCTCTAGTCAATTTAACAACAACAACAACAACAAAAATGTTTAGGAAGTTACTGCCTTTGTGATACTTGTTAATTGCCATTGAGGTGGTTCCAACTGTATGCACAACAGAAGGAAACCCTGCCCCATCCTGAACCAGTCTCACAATTGTTAGGCTTGAGCCCACTGCTGCTATCACAGTGCTAAATCTCATTGGGGTCACTTCTTTGATGACCCTCCTCTTTACCAAGCATGATGTTCTTCTCCAGGGGACTGGTCCCTCCTAATAACAACATGTCAAAAGTATGAGAAATGAAGTCTCACCATCCTGGCTTCTAAAGAGCATTATGGATGTACTTCTTCCAAGACAGATTTGTTTGTTCTTCTGGTAGTCCATGGTACTTTGAATATTTTCTAATACCATAACTCAATTGCATCAATTCTTCTATAGTTTTCCTTATTTGTTGTCTAACCTTCATATGCATATGAGACTAATGAAAATGAATGGGCTTGGGTCAGGGCACACCTTAGTCCTCAAACTGACATCTTTGCTCATGAACACTTTAAAAAAGGTTTTATGCAGAGGATTTGCCTAATACAATATGTCGTTTGATTTTTCGACTGCTGCTTCCATGAGTGTTAATGGTTGATCTGAGCAAAATGACGTCTTTGACAACTTCAATCTTTTCTCCATTAATCATGATGTGAGGATTTTTGTAATGCTTTGGACATGCTTTCTGAGACAGAATGCCTAGATGGAGGAGGAATTACAATGTAAGTTAGCTGAGCAGTTGAGCTGGGTTTGTCTTGGGTTTGGATCTAGGTTACCATCTGTGGACTGATGACATGGGCACTCAAGCAATGACAGTGGTGCTGTTGGCAGCTCAAAGAGCAAGAGTATAAAGAAAAAGTGGTTGGTGACTAGGATTATTGCATTTTAGTCCCATTGTTGGAGTCCTAGTGTGGCACTTTAGGGTCAGCACAGGACTGCTAACCACAAAATCAGGGGTTAAAATTCACCAGCTGCTCTTTGGACACCCTGTATAGCACCGACTTGATAGAACAGTAAGTTCCACTTTTGCCACAAACCTTTGAAGTTATGTTGAACAATTAAAATCTCTTTCCATTTACCTGTTAGACAGAAATAGTCCATTTTTTCTAGACTCTATAAAGTTGTTATGGGCAAAAATGTGGTAAGGAATGTGAAACATTTGAAAAATAAAAAGTAGTAGACCAAAATAAGGCAGTGATAGCCCAAAACACAATGTGTTTCTTTGAATTTGTATTGTTTGTTATGGCAGAGATTCTCCTGTGATGCTGTAGGACAAGCACTGTGCTGCTAACTGCAAGGCCGGCAGTTCCCATCCACCAACCACTCTTCAAAAACCCTAGATGAGTTGTAACTAACTCAACGGCACTTACCAACACCACCAACACCTTTAATCCCACCAGGACCCTGATCTGATGTACAGGATATTCCCAAGTGTGTGGCATGCAACACCTTTTATTTTACAAGAGATGAGAGAAGGAGGGACTTGCTACCATTAAGAAACAAGAGCCAGGAGTGTTGTTGTTGTTGTTAAGTGCCATCAAGTCTGTTCTTATGCATAGTGACCCTGTGTAGGATTTCAGAGGAATGACTTGTGGGCTTGAACCTCTGACATTGCACCCTTGACCTTGCAAGGTTAGCAGTCTAGTGCTTAGCCTAAAACTCCACACCTTGACTCCCTTAATCTTCGTACTGATTTTATCATGTCAAATCACATCATGGGAGATTGCCACATGACTTCCAAACCACTGAGCCTCATGTTCCTGCCAAGCTAACACATGTTTTGGGGGCACAAAATTCAACCCTTGGCAGTCTTTTATTCAGAATGTCTACCTTACACAAGATTTCATCCATTCTTCTAGATTACATGAGTCAGATTTAAATCACTTATGCCACTAGAATTTAAAAATAAATCCATCAATAAATCAACAAGTCAATCAATAAATGAATGATCCATTAATTTACTTCTCTAACATTTATGAAAAGAGCTCTGGCAGCGTAGTGGTTACGAATCGGGCTGCGAACCACAAGGTCAGCAGTTTGAAACTACCAGCTGTTCCGTGGGAGAAAGATGAGACTTTCTGCTCCCATAAAGATTTACAGCCTCAGAAACCCTGTGCAGGGTCGCTGTGGGTTGGAACCGACTCAATGGCACTTAACAACAACAACATTTATGAAGCTCCTATAAAGCTAGCAAAAATTAGACTGTACTTTCTACTCATTCATGATGAAGTAGTTCCCATTCTAGATGAGAGACTGATATCCAAAGAAGTGAAGTAACTTGCCAACACTACTAGTAGAACTGGAATGGAATAGTCTCCAGGTCATCAGGCCTCAACCTATAGACTGTACTATCACTTTCCATGTCCCCATGCTAACTATGGAGAGGAGGTACATCAAATAAGATTCCCTCCATGATGCAGTCAATGAGCATTGCCTCATTGTCAATGCTTGAGTTTATTCCATCCTGTTTGGTAGTAGATCATGACCTTTGCTCCTCATAGTGTGGTCTGTGGACCAGCAGCACCACCAACATCTGGAACCAAGCCTTGGTGCTTCTCAAATTCAAGTATGCCTTGAATTTTTGGGGAATCTGGCTAAAATGCAGTCTTATTCAGTAGGTCTGAGTAGGGCCCAAGATACCTTCTAACAAATTTCCATGCATTGCTGTTTGGGAATGTCTCCAATTGGTGAGTTCTAGAATACTGATAAATGGAGAAAAGGCTGAAATGACCAATTGCTTCAATTGGCTATGATCCAAAATAAACACTCATGGAAATAGTAGTCAAAAAATCAAATGATGGTTTACATTAGGCTTATCTGCTGCAAAGACCTCTTGGAAGTGTTCAAGAGCAAAGATGTCCATTTGAGGACTAAAGTGTGTCATACTCAAGGCATTGTATTTTCAATTGCCTCAGATGCGTGTGAAAGTTGTACAGTGATGAAGGAAGACTATAGAAAAATTGATGCATTTGAGTATGGTGTTGGAGAAGAATATTAAAAGCACCATGGATTGCCAAAACAAATACATCTGTGTTGGATGTAGTACAACCAAATTGCTCCTTAGAAGCCAGGATGGTAAGACTTCGTCTCTCATACTTTGTTAGGAGGAACCAGTCGCTGGAGAAGAATATCATGCTTTTTAAAGTGACAGGTCATCGAAAAAGAGGAAGACCCTGTGAGAATAAAAGTGGGCGGCTGAAAGTAGGGCTCAGAGCAAGAATCCCCACTTCAGGTATAAGAACTTGCTCTGAGACCTGCTTCAGGCCGGGACCATAAGAACAACCAGGCATGGCTAGGCAAGTCCCCAACAGAATATCTTAAGAGACACAAATGCAGGGTAAAGAGCACACTGGTAAAACTGTCACAATTGAAGACTCACAGGCCAGTTGGCCGGAACAGATAACAGATAAGATGAGGGCGGCAGGACTGGAAAAAGTCTTAGTACTATAGGTTACTTATGTGATGTTATGTTTAAATCTATTGGATCCCTTGAGTATGACACACTTTAGTCCTCAAATGGACATCTTTGCTCTTGAACACTTCCAAGAGGTCTTTGCAGCAGATAAGCCTAATGTAAATCTATTGAATGCTCCATTGGGTAAAAGTTGTAATCCTAGTTTGTATATCCCCCTCGCATGGTGTGTCCCAAAACCCTATATAAGGTGTGGTTTGTGAACTGCTTGTGGTCGAGCTTTGGTGAGCTGATGCAGTAACCCTGCTGAACACTACACTGCCAGCCGCCACTCGACCCTAGCATGCTAGCTTGAATAAAGCCCGCCTGCTTTTGCATTATCTTTGTCTCTTGGTCTCCTTATTGGGTGGTGGTCTCGGACCCTAACAATCCCAAACAAAGTGGATTGATATAATGGTAGCAGCTCATGAGTAACAACTGTGAGGATGATGCAGGACTCAACTGTGTTTTGTTCTGTTGTTTGTAAGGTTATTATGAGTGGGAGCCAGCTCTATGGCACCTAACAACAACGACAATAAGAATGAACTTTGTTTCTCCAAGCTTGGAACCCAATGTCCCTAAGGTAGACCTGGGGCACCTGATTCTTTCCAGGATCCTCGTCTTTCCCCAATCCTGATAGTTCCCTTGTCTGGAAAGAACTTCTGCCTTGTTTTCTTAACTTTGCCCTCTGCTGCTCGGAGTCTCAGCCTACATAGTTGCAACCTTGAATGCCTGCTCAGCTCTGGTTTAGACTTTCACATTCCCAGGTACTAGCATTGGACTGTTGTTGTTATGTGCTGTGTAATCCACACAAATTCTTTAATGTGACATCGGCCCCACTGAGGATCTTTGTTCCCTTTTCTGCATCCATTTGACTTGTGCAACTTGTATAACTTCTTTTAGCACAACTTCTATGTATTCTGGTTTAGTGAGCCTAAGATAAGTCTGGGAAGGTTTTCTCTGCTGTGGTTTTACAGCTATTCACAGTATACTTTGTTAGGCCACACAAATGGAGAACAACTGCCCTGGGGGTACTGCTGTGCCCTGACCTGGTGGGAACCCTTGGAAAGTCATGCTGGCAAGGGTGAATTACCTATTAGATAGGTAAGCACGGGTTTACATATGTTTACTACTAATCTGTAGTGAGCAGTTTCACGTGAGTTTCACCACATAATTGGTTGTGACTCATAGTGACTTTGTATAGGGATTCCAAGGATTTGGACTACCGACTTGCAGTTAGCGGTCCAGTGCTTTTCCTATAGCACCACACCAGGACAGGCACATGTAAGCCTGTGCTTACCTTGCTTACAGAGTAATCTGCCCCTTTCAGGGATTTTAAATTTGAAAAGAGACATGATTTTGGAGAAAGGTGCTGTGCTGTTGGGAGACATAGGTGTCTGTCATACCTAGAAACAGAATCTCTGATGTGGTGAAAAAAAATGTGTAATTGTTCAGTACAGATTAGTTTGTAAGCACAAGTAAGCCTGAATTTACCTAGTTTATTGGCTATTCTGGCCCTGCTTGCAAGGCTTGAGTTCTCTGTCTCCATGTTAGCAACGTGACCACATTTAAAGCATAGCTTTAAACTGCTGTGCTCAGTTCAAGAAGGCTTTACTGAATGATTGGCATTTGAATTGGATAACCAAGAATGAATAGGTCTTTTTTTTTTTTCATGCCAAATGACTAGCGTATGCAAAGACATATGAAATGGATGAAATTGAGACAGGTATCAAATAGAGATGTCCAGGTTGATAAAAATATTTATTTAACAAATGGAGGACTTAGAAGGAAATATAATTCTGAAGTTAAGCCTCATTTTTATGGTTTTATGTGCCAAACCAGAGTTTGCATTTCATTCTGCAGAGGACTGAAATTATCAGAGATTAAGATGGTAAGCAACATGATGTATTTCATTAAGATAATAGAGCATTGTAGCAAATTAGTTCAGTGGAGAAAAACTGAAGGAAAAAAGTGACCAGTGGCAATAGAGAGAAGAACTGGGAATGGATGTTTCCTGCAGGCAGCCATCAAGTACTAAAGTCAACTTCATTTGCCTTTGACACTGTTTCTTTATCACACTTACATTTTATAACAAAGGTCTGCAATTTAAACCTGGTTAATGGCATGGCCTTGAGAATTCAGGGAACTCAAAAGCTTTTATGAGCCATCATTGGTTCTCTCTCCTGATTACCTTGCTTACCCTACATACTGAGGCAGCTAGCTCTAGGCTTCTTCCTGCAGGAACTGCTTAGAGCTTTTAAAGTAATTATTTGGGAGCAAAATCACCCACAGTAGCCTAAGAGAAACTTGAAATCAATTAATAAGCAGCAATAGGAATGTCAATGGCCAGGAGAATGGTGTCCTGGCCTGTTGAATATACTGCTTTTGCCCAGATTTTGCATAGTCCAGTAACCTGTACCCAGTTTGATTTCTTAGTTCCTGTCTCTGGGATTCTCCCCTTTAGACTAACAGCTAAAGCCTACTTTCTTTTTTAAAAAAACTACATTACAGTTAATCTTATCATTACTTTATTATTTTTTCAAACTTTTTTATTGTTAATCGAATGAAGGGTTTCAGATAAGATCCTCAGTTATACATTCAACAACACACTCTGTTTCATCTCAATGATTGCAATCTCCTTCATGCAATAACAGTCATCCTGATTCCTCCCTGTGGTCCCTATTTCCATTCCACCCACCTTCCCATCCCTTCTCAACTTTGTCCTTAGGTAAATGTTACCCTTTTGATTTTTAATGATGGACCACTCCATGCTGAGCCTACCTTACTAGTGTTGTTGCCCCCTTAGACAATTACCTACTGCGTGGCTAAAAATTGGGGAGCTCTGGTAGCATACTGGTTACGAGTTGGGCTGCCAACCTCAAGGTCAGCAGTTCGAAACTACCAGTGGTTGTGCGGGAGAAAGCTGAAGCGTTCTGCTCCCGTAAAGATTTACAGTCTCGGAAACCCTGTGCTGGGTCACTATGAGTTGGAACCGACTCCATGGTACTTAACAACAGCCTTCATTTGAGGAGCTTTGGTAGCATAGTGGTTATGAGTTGGGCTGATAACCTCAAAGTCAGCAGTTCAAAACTACCAGCCATTCCTGGGAGAAAGATGAGGCTTTCTGCTCATGTAAAGATTTACAGCCTTGGAAACCCTATTCTATGAGTCGAAACCTATGGCATATACCACAAGCTTGTTTTTCACTACTAGCAATTAAACATATTGCATCATAGAGTATCTACATTTGAAATAGTATCCAGCCTCAGATGTGCCTAGACATTTTACCAAACTTTTGACCCAGCCTAGTTGCTACTTCTGTATGATA
This sequence comes from Chrysochloris asiatica, assembly GCF_000296735.1. NCBI lineage: Eukaryota > Metazoa > Chordata > Mammalia > Afrosoricida > Chrysochloridae > Chrysochloris > Chrysochloris asiatica. The sequence goes on along the minus strand of NW_006408602.1, from coordinate 9,035,196 downwards.
AGCCCTTGTTCTTTACTCATTCAGCTCTGCCTTCCTTGACTGTAAACCTACGTATGTTTATATGACAGGTTCAGTAATGGCCTTCAATGCCGTTTATATCTTCATCCCAGTAACCTATGAATATGTTACTTTATATGACATTAAATTTCCTGAGATGGAGAAATTATACATGATTATCAAGTGAGCCCTATGTAAACACAAGAGTCATTATAAAAGGGATACAGAAAGGTCTGAGCCAGAGTGAGAGACTAGAAGATACTGTGCTACACACACCCACACCCACACCCACACTGTCTATGGACATTCCACACAATATAATTAGTATCGTATATGGAAAGATCATAAAGAGGAGGAATAGAACATTTTGCTTGCTCTGAGGATTATATAAGAATGAAGGTGAAAATATTTTGTCAGTTCTAGTACTCTGCTGGAGTTCTGGTGTGGCACTGAAGGATAGTGCACTGGACTTCTCAAGGTCAGTTTGAACTGCAAGGTCAGTGGTTCAAACCTACCAGTCGCTCCTCCATAGTGACTCATAAGTCACTATGAGTTGGAACTGACTCAACGGCACTTACCAACAACAAGTACTCGGAAGTCCTAGTATAGTGCTGTGGGATAATTACTGGACTGCTAAAAGCAAGGTTGGTGATTTAAACTCACCAGCCACTTCTTAGAAACCCTATACAGGGTCACTATGAGTTGGAACTGACTTTATGGAAGCAGAAAATCTCATTTTTGTCCCACGGTGGATTTGAACTGTTGACCTTGGAGCAGAAAGTCTCATCTTGTCCCATGATGGATTTGAACTTCTAAACCTTGTGGGTGGCAGTCCAGAGCCACTGTGCTCCTTAGGGCCCCAACTGAAGCTACTGAAATCTAGAGTCCAGTCCCATAAGAGGTGATGGTGAACAATAGAGGGGGGCAATGTGTTGCAATTCCAGTACTCAAGATAGAGAGTTTGAATAGAAATGGGAAGTCATTTCTGAAGCCCAGAAGTAGAGACTTGGTTTGAATGATGGGGCAAAGGGTCCAATCTGGGAAACACTGGGGTCATGGAAGAGATGGACTTTGACAGACAGACAGATTCCCAACCTGTCGGACTTTGCCTCTAGTAGCATCATTGTCTTTGCCTCAGGCAGGGTTTAGTTCACTGATTGTTGTTCTTCAGGACCTGCAATTAGACAGGGCCAGTTGTAGACTCCTACTGGCAGCCTGAGGAAACTAGGAAGAATATAGTCAGCAACAGTTAGAAGTCTGGTGAAAAAAGGGATATCATGGGAATTTGTCCCAACAGCCATCAAGGTAAGTGTTCGGGACCCCTCAGAGCAAACCCGCTTCCAAGACTGAGACTCAAGGGGAACACATGAGCAGGTAGGTGGTCTGGCTGGTGATCACACTGGTCACCTATAAGGGGAAGAAGGGAAAACACAGCAATGAAGTTGCGAGCTAAGCCTGACCACATTCAATACACCCCTGTGAACACAGGTGGAGACCTGGATGGCCAGCAGTATGGCAAGACCCAGGACTCCTGGATGGCCACAGAGGACTAGATCGGAGAGTGAAACATCCAGCTGATATGAAGTTAGGAGAGATGCACAAGAACACCCATACTTGCAGATAGTACCCATTTGACCTGGCTTCGATGGCTGGATGATTAGAACTTAACTAGAAGAAGAAAGAAGAGTGGGAAAAAAAAAAAAAAAAAAAAAAAGAGTAACCTGCTACAATTTGATAAACTTTACCTACACTTGTGGATGTAGTAACTCAAAAAATGGAAGTAATCTTTATAGCGAGGATCACTCCCACCCTCTTGGTACACATGGTTGACAGGGATGGGCAATTTAGGCATTGGCTACCCAAAAGTGGGGGGGAGGGCTATAAAGGCAAGAAGTGACTGGCTTACTAGCTTTCAAGAAGGAGGGAGTCGAGTTCCAGATGGGGTGGGAGAAGGTAGAACCATCACTGAATGAGTTCCAATCTGTTGGGACCAGGCTGGCAAAAGGAAATGGGGATAAGACTCTTGTGGTACACTAGTGAATAATTGCCATCAGGACTGACTGTGAGGGTAGGAAATAAAGAGGTAGATTTTTTTGACAAAAGGAGAGGAGTGACTGATTTTGCAGTCCAGGAGCGGAGGTCCCTAGGACCATCAAGTGAGAAGAATGAAGAGGGGGACCCTACCCAGAAAGGCAGTGACGCCAGGGATGGAGACAGAGACGATGACGTAGACAGATGGAGCGGCTGGGGACACTGTACTCAGGGAGGGAGAAGGGCTGTGTGCTGGTGGCCGGGGGTGCCGGGTGGGCCTGTGTGGTGCACCCTTTGGTTATTTGATGATGCATGGAGGGGATTGTAATCATTGCAATGAAACGAAGTACGATAGGATGAGTGTAAAGCTGATGTTCTCCCATGTAAACATTACAATAACAACTTAAAAAAAAAATTAAGGGAGGATTTTGGCTGAATTGAATAGAATATCTAATAAGACAAGCTCTCTAAATCAGCAAATTCTCTGTAACTTGAAGGTATTGAACATACTCACACATCAAGTTGAATGACCAGTTGGCAGATCAGCTGCTATGGATTAAACAGGTGATCTTTAAAGGCCACTTAGAATACTAGAACTCTGAATCAGAATAATGCAACAATATGTAGACTTCTTGGCATTATTATTATTTTATTTATTCAATACCTGGTTCTTTTAAACTTTAGAAAATTACTTATTATTTATAAAAGATAAATTAAAAAGGCATAATTTTCATTAAGGATGCTTGGTCATTTCAAATTACTTTCTTCAATTTAAAATCCCCTCAATGCACTACTTATTAGAGATTACTTATTAGATTTTCAGTAAAATGCAAATTTATGCATGAATATTTAAGTGTCACAATTAATTTCTTTGAGAGCATAAAATCCATAGTGTTATTGCTTATAATGAAGTTATTTATTCTAGTACTGGAATAAACCCAAAGTATGTCTCTTAGTTGCACTGAATTTCAATGGCCTTCTAAATTGCAGTTAATGTCAACATTTTCAAAGTACCTTGAAAAGAAGGGCCTATCTGTATATAGGAGTCCTGGTGTGGCATTGTGGGCTAATGCGTCAGACTGCAAAGTCATTTGAACTGCAAGCTTGATGGTTAAAGGTCACCAGCTGCTCCTTGAAAATCCCACAGGGTAACTATGGGTCGGAATCAACTTGATGACACTTCATAACAACAACAATATCTGTGTGTAAGACATGTGTGGCTATAAGTAGTGCTATCACCCAGACAATCCCTGTTGTGGATGGAGAGCTGTGAGGAAGGAAGTGTATGATTTGATGGCTGGTGTACATTTCTAGAAATGAATTCTAGCCTTCTTATTGTTGGTTGCCTTTGAATGGGCTCTGACTCATGGTGACCTTATATATAACACAATGAAACATTACCTAGTCCTGTGTTATCTCCATGACCTTTGAGTTCACTTTTGCAGCTATTGTGTCAGACCAACTCTCTGAAGGTGTCTTATGTTTTCATTAACTACTCTACCAACTGTGATGCCATTTTTCTAGCAATTGATTTTTCCTGATGGCATGACCAAAGTAAACTGAAATCCTTTCTTCTAAGGAGCATTCAGGTTGCATTTCTTTCAAGACTGATTTGTTTGTTTTCCTGGAAGTCCATGGTGTATTCAATATTCTTCTCCAACATCACCATTTCTTCTTTTGCCTTCCTCTTCCATTGTACAGCTTTTATACAGGGAGAGAAGGCCTGTCTGAATGTTTGCTTTGGTGCCTTCTGTTTAAACCTGAAATCTGAATTAAGTATTTCAAAGGTCATTAATGATAACTCTCATACTTAATTTTTACATTGAGGAAACTGAGTCACAGTGAGGGTTGAGTGGCTTACTTCTTTTTTTTAAGTTTATATTGTGAATTGAGTGATAGTTTACATGGGAGAGCATCAGCTTTACATTTATCCTATTGTATTTTGTTTCATTGCAATGATTACAATCCCCTCCATGCATCATCATTCAACAGTATTTGCTCCCAATCCCTTTATTTTTTTACACCGAAGAATTCAGGAATATATAACCATTCAAACAACCAAAGGGTATACCCAGCACACCAGGCCCCCAGCCGCCAGCACACAGCCCCTCTCTCTCTCCTTGAGTCCAGAGTCCCCAACTGCTCCATATCTCCACATCATCGTCTCTGCCTCCATCTCTGGTGTCGCTGCTTCTCTGGATAGGGTCCCGTACTCCCCTTTTCTCCCTTGATGGTCCAGGGTCCTCCACTCCTGGACTGCAAGATCAACCACTCCCCTCCTTTTGTTACAAAATGTATACCTTTACATTTGTAACATTCACCATCAGTCTTGATAGCAGTTATTCATTGTTGAACCACAAGAGTCTTATTCCCATCTCCTTTTACCAGTCCAGTCTAGACAGGTTTGAAACCACTCTGTGGAGATTCTACCTTCCCCCATACCCTCTGAAACTAAGCTCCCTTATGAAAACTTGTAAGCCAGTCACTCCCTGTCTTTTTTTGCACTCCCCTCCCCCATTTTGGGTAGCCAGTGTCTCAGTTGCCCATCCCTGTCAACCCTGTGTACAAAGGGGGTGGGAATGATCCTTGCTGTAAAGATTTGTTCCCTGTTTTAAGCTACTACATCTATAAGTTTAGGTCAAGTTCATCAAATTGTAGTGGATTACACTTTTTTCCCCCTCTTTCTTCCTCTAGTCGAGTTCTGATCATCCAGTCATTGAAGCTAGGTCAAACGGGTACTATCTACAAGTATGGGTGTTCTTGTGCATCTCCCCTCACTTCATATCAGCTGGACACTTCACTCTCCACTCTAGTCCTCTGTGACTGTGTCCCTGTTCATGGGCTCAGGAATCCCCAGGTTTTGCTATACTGCTGGCAAACCAGGTAGTGATCCATGTTGACAGGAGTCTATTGACTTAGCTCACAGCTTCATTGCTGTTTTCCCCCTACTTCCCCTTATCGGTCGACCAATGTGATCACCAGCAAGATTACGTACCTGTTCGTGTATTCCCTCTGAGTTTCAGTCTTGGAAGGGGGTTTGCCCTGAGGGGACTTGATTGCTTGCCTTGATGGTTCCCCAGCGAACAACATGCTTGTTCTTATAGTAGTCATCAGACTGCTGTTATTATTTTCTATTTTTTCTGCTGCTCTTTCTTTCAAGAAGTATCTTCTGTTCTTCTAACTGCTCCAGGATGGTCTGCTTGTCTTTTCAAGTGGAAATTTCCCACCTCAGAAAATTCTGGATGGGGATCAGGATTCCACCTATGGTCTTATGCAATGCAAAGGCTCCACAGGAAACCTCTTTCATTGGGCAAGTTGTAGCCCCATTTTAGGTATTCCAATCAGTTATAGGCTGAAGACAGGCTTACAAGCTTTCTATTGTGATATTTCTGGCTATTCCTTTCTCCCCCTCTCAAGTGTGTATTTTACAATAATAGGCAAGGGAAACCAAGATTCATAAGACAGTCAAGCACCTTAACATTATTCCCCTCTTTTACCCCTTCAAACCATGTCTCAAACAACTGAGCCCTGTTGTTCCAAGGTTGAACATGCATCACTATTTACCTTTGTCCCCCTTAGTTGAGTAGCTTACTTTCATATATTGCTTCTAACATTTCTCCCAGTTCCCTTACCTGCAATTTGACCCTGGCAGTCTTTTCATTGTTATTCCCCTTGTAAAGAGGAAGAGAGAGGTTCAACGACACAGACAAAGTCATATCGTCAGTAGATGTTTCCTATAATATTTTTTTGTGACATTTCTTTGCATTCTTATATCTCTAATGGCCACAATGATGACTAAATTAAACTTTATGATATCTTGGTAATCACAGGTTTTAGAACACTTAGCATTTAAAAAATAAGATTATTCTTTATTTAGAATACTTCGTTTTTTTTACCTTGTGATCATTAGTGTTGGTGAAACCTATACTGATCTTGAAAAATATTCTTATCTACTTGTATAAAGCTAGACATTTTGAAGGCAGTTTTCTTGTATCTCGTGTTTAAAAAGTCACGTTCCAAAGAAAGATCAGCTTCCTTGTTTGCATGTTTCCCTTTGCGTCTCAAGAAGAACTCCTAGCAAAGAAGAGATGCTTCCAAGCTGCTGTCCCTCAGTGTCCATGTCCCTGGCTGTTTAGGGATAGGGAGCTGTATCTGTACTCACTGCTGGGCTTTTTACAACACATTGTTTCTTCTAATTGCACACCATTCTTGAGACCTAAGCATTGCATTGTGATTGTCTCTAAGACTCACTGAGGACGTTCTTCCTAACCATATCTAATTTCATCCACACACACACATATATAAGGAGTCCTGGTGTAGTGTTGTACAATATGCACTCGGCAGCTAACCACATGGCTGGTGGTTCAAATCCACCAGTTGCTCCTCAGAAACCCTATAGAGGGTCACTGGGAGCTGGAGCCTACATGATGGCTCTTAACATAGGGAGAGAGAGAATAAAATATCAATACTTATACTTTACATGTGTCAATACTTATACTTTATATGTATAGTATAGCACTTCCAAAATTTCTTTACTTTCTAAACCCATCATGTGCTATATGTGTCTTTCAGTGTTCTTTAAAGGATTAGTGTGGGAATAATAATAAGATCCATTAAAAACTTGCTAAATGGCAGACACAGTCTGAAGTTCTTCATATACACTATTTTTATTCCTACAGCAAACCTATGAAGTAGAAATTACTATTATCCTCAGTTTTAAGATGAGAAAATGAGGCTTAAGGATATTAAAGAGCTTACTCAAGGTCACTGCTGTTTAAAGCCAAGCAATTTAACTCCAGAGTGTGCTCCCTAACCACTCTGCTCTGCTGTCGGTACTCCACCTGAGGCTTCTTATTTCTCTGCTAATGCTGCTTTTCTCTCTGTAAAGGGTGGCAAGAGAATGCCTTGGGCCTGAGCATTGTGCTAGTAAGAACCTCAAACTTGACAATACATAAAATCACTTGTGTCATTTTCTAATATAACTAGTTCTAGACATTTCTGAAAATTTCGTAACAATTCAATGATTGCAAAATTAAATAAATTAAAGTTGGTTAGTGAGTAAAAGGAGTCTTGGTGTGGTGCTCTGGGTTAATACATTGGACTGTAATGTCGGCTGAACCGCAAGGTCGATGGTTCAAGATCACCAGCCACCCCTCAGAAATCCTATACAGGGTCACTATGGGTTGGAACCAACTCGACAGCACTTAACAACAACAACAACAAGTAAGTAAAAAATAAGGCAGTCCTAGTGTGGTGCTGCAGGATAAGCACTGGACTGCAAGATCAGTTTGAATCTTAAGGTTGGTGGTAAACCCTAGACAGAGTTCTATGAGTCGGAACCAACTCGACAGCACTTAACAACAACAGTAGTTAGTAAAATGCTAAGCTATTGGTAAACACCCATTATCCCAGCGCTGGTAGTGTAGTGGTTACGAATTGGGCTGCTAACCGGAAGGTCAGCAGTTCGAAACTACCAGCGGCTCCGCGGGAGAAAGATGAGGCTTTCTGCTCCCGTAAAGATTTACAGTCTCGGAAACCCTATTCAGGGTCGATATGGGTCAGAACCGACTCGACGGCACTTAACAACAGCAACAACAACAACAACAGCACTTTGGGTTAAGGCACTAGATTGCGAAGTCAGTTTGAACCACGATATCGGCTGTTCAAGCTCACCAGTCGCTCCTCAAAAACCTAAGCAGGGTCACTCTGAGTCAGAACAGATTCAATGGCACTTAACAACAGCCAGAAGTACTCTTGATGATGCAATGGTTAGGTGATTGGCAGCTAACTGGAAGGTTAACAGTTCGAACACATTCGGTGGCTCTGCGGGAAAAAGACGTGGCGATCTGCTCCCAAAGATTACAGCCTAGGAAACCCTGTGGAATGATTTTATTCTGCCACAAGGGATCGACTTGATGGTATCTAGCAACAACTTGGTCCTTTCCTACTCAATGTTACACATGATCTCTTTATTGCCCCTTCAGACTGACTTCAGGAATGCGTTTATATGGTGATTTATAGGAGCAAAGTTATAAGAGAAACAAATCTTTTCTTTATGAGCAATATTGTTTTTTCTCTACCAGCCTGCTGTTTCTAAATGGAGAGAAGTCTGAGGATTGACCTGAACTTCCTTGGCAGTTCCTTTGAGGTTCTCTAAAACCCAATAGTAGGATCATGGAACCTGACAACAGTCAAGTAACAAACTAGGTTAGAACTGTTGGATCATTACCCATTCAACTGACCCTTCTGGTACACTACTTAAATCATTTGAACCCTATCTCTTATTGTAACTACTGTTGTGCTTACCAAGCCTACACAGATTTTTACCAGCTTCTATTATGTGCACCATCACTCCTACTCATCTGCCAGTTTGTTGTACTGTGGTAGTTTTTGTGTTGCTGTGATTTTGGAAGCTATGTTATCGGTATATTAAATACCAGAAGGGTCACCTATGGTGGGCAGGTTTCAGAAGAGCTTCCAGATGAAGACAGACCAAGAAATAGGAGAGATGAACTACTTCAAGATATTCAGTCACTAAAAACCTTATGAATAGCAGTGGAACAGTATAAGATAGCATCAGAACATTGACTGTTTAAACATGATGAAGAGCACCAGAATATTGCAAAATATAGTGCTGGAAGATGAGCCCCTCAAGTTGGAAGGCACTCACAATATGACTGTGGAAGAGCTGCCTGATCAGAGTAAAGTTGACCATGATGATATGAATGGAGTAAAGCCTTAGGGACCTTCATTTGCTGATGGAGCACAACTCAAAATGAAGAGAAACAGCTGTAAACATCCATCAATAATAAGAATATGGAATGTACAAAGTATGAATCTAGGAAGGTGGGAACTTGTCAGAAATGAAATGGAATGCATAAACATCGATATCCCAGGCATTAGTGAGCCGAAATGGACTGGTACTGGCCATTTTCAATCTGACAATCATGGTTAACTATGATGGCTAACTATACAGGGTTAACTATGCAGGGAAAGACAAATTGAAGAGAAATGGCATCACATTCATCATCAAAAAGAACATATCAAGATATGTTTTAAAGTACAATGCTGACTGTGATAGGATAATATTCATAGCCTGCAAGGAAGACCAGTTAATATCACTTTGATTCAAATATACACACCAACCAATAAAGCCACTGATGATGAAATTGAAGAATCCTTCCAATTCCTTCAGTCTGAAATTGATCAAACATACAATCAAGATGTATTGATCATTACTGGCCATTGGTATGTAAAGTTTGGAAACAAAGAGGTAGGGATTGTTTGTTGAAAAATAGAGCCTTGGTGATGGAGACAAAGCTGGAGATCGCACGAGAGAATTTTGTAAGACCAATGACTTCTTCATTGTAAATATCTTTTTAAAACAACATAAAAGAACAATGTGGACCTCAAATGGAATACACAGAAATCAAATTGACAATATCTGTGGAAATGGTAGTAAAGCTCTATATCATAAACCAAAGTGAGGCAAGGGACAGACTGTGGAACAGACCACCAATTGCTCATGTGCAAGTTCAGACTGAAGCTGAAGAAAATGAAAACATGTCCATGAAAGTCAAAATATGACCTTGAACATATCCCACCTGAATTTAGAGATCATCTCAAAAACAGATTTGATGCATTAGACGCTAAAGACTGGAGATCAGAAGAGTTGTGGAATGGCATCAAAAACATTATACAGGAAGTAAACAAATGGTCATTAAAAAGACAAGAAAGCAGGAAAGACCAAAATGGATGTCAGAAGAAACTCTGAAACTTACTCTCCAGTATAGCGATGCTAAAGCAAATGGAAGAAATGAGCTAATAAAAGAGCTGAACAGAAAACTTCAAAGGTTAGCTCCAGAAGACAAATCCAAATATTATAATGAAATGTATGAAGACCTGGAGTTAGAAAACCAAAAGAGAAGAGCATGCTTAACATTTCTCAAGCTGAGGCAACTGAAGAAAAATTCAAGACTCGACTTATAATATTGAAGGATTCAATGGATAAAATATTGAATGATGCAGAAAGCATAAAAAAAAGATGAAAGGAATACAGAGTCACTGTACTAAAGAAACAAATAAAGATCAATGTTCAACCATTTCAAGAAGCAGCATATGATTAAGACCCAATGATACTGGAAGAAATCCAAATTGCATTGAAGGCTTTGGCAAAGAACAAGGCTCTGGGAATTGATGGACTACACATTGAAATAATTTAATAAACTGATGGAGCACTGGAGGCACAATTTCATCTATGCCAACAACTTTGGAAGATTGATTTGTGCCCATTCCAAAGAGAGGTAACACATAGAATGCAGAAATCATCATACAATATCATTATTGTCACATGCAAGTAAAATTTTGCTAAAGAAAATTTAAAAATGGCTGCAACAGTACATTGACAGAGACCTGCTAGATGCTCAAGCTGGATTCCGATGATAATGTGGAACGTGGGATATATCGTGGACTCATCAGATAGATCTTGGCTGAAAGCAGAAATATCAGAAAGATGTTTATCTGTGCATTATTGACTATGCAAAGGCTTTCAATTGTTTGGATCATGACAAGCTATCGACAACATTGCAGAGAATGAGTATTCCAGAACATTTAATTGTGCTCATGAGGAACTTGTACGTAGACATAGAGGCAGTGGATCAAACAGAACAATGTAACACTAGATGGTTTAAAATTAGGAAAGGTGTTTGCCAGGGTTGTATTCCATTACCTCAGTTATTCAACCTCTATGCTGAGCACATAATCTGAGAAGCTGGATTATATGAAGAAAAATGTGACATCAGGATTGTAGGATGACTCATTAACAGCAGATGATAAAACCTTGCTTGCTGAAAGCCAACAGGACTCAAAATACTTACAGATGAAAATCAAAGATCACAGCTTCGGTATGGGTTGCACCTCAATGTAAAGAAAAGAAAAACCTTTACCACTGGACTAGTAAACAACATCCATATAAATGGAGAAAGGATTGAAATTATAAAAGACTTAATTTTGCTTGGATCTACCATCAACACTCATAGAAGCAGCAGTCAAGAAATTAAATGATGTATTGCACTTGGAAAATCTGCTGCACAATGCCTCTTTAGAGTGTTCAAGAACAAAGATGTCAGTTTGATGACTAAGATATGCCTGACCCAAGCCCTGGTATTTTCAATAACCTCATATGCATGTGAAAGTTGGACAATGAATAAAGAAGACTATAGAAGAATTGATGCATTTGAGTTATAGCATTGGAGGAGAATATTGAAAGTACTATGGAATGCCAAAAGAATAAGCCAATCTGTGTTGGAAGAAATACAGTCAGAATGCTCCTTGGATGCCAAGGTGGCCAGACATCATCTTTCATACTTCGGACATATTGTCAGGAGGTACCAGTCCCTTGAGAAGGATATCATGCTGGGTTAAGTGGAGTGTCAGAAAAAAAAGGAAGATCCTCAACAAAATGAATTAGTACAGTGGCAGAAACAGTGGGCTCAAAAGTGGCAACGATTGTAAGGATGGCACTAGACTAGGCAGTGTTTCGTTCTCTTGTGCTTAGGGTTTCACTGTGAGTCATTACTGACTCATAACAACAACAAGAAGTATTTCAACATAGGTCACTTATCTCTTGCTTCCTGGCCTGAGATTTTTCTGACTCCCATATAAGTTATGGACTCTCATGCAGTTCAAAGGAGTTAATGCCCACTGGGGCATTCTTGACAAATAGAGAACAGAACTAGTAGATACATGCTTCCACCTTTTACTGCCAGCTTATCACTTCTGAGATGCATGTCTTAATGCTTCTTAAACCAATAAAACTAGTTGCTACTGAATTGGATTGTGGCTTTGAGGCGGGGTCGACCAACTTAGAGACCCACTAGTTCAGCCCAAAGCATCTCATTACAACCCTGTCACCCCTGCTGAGCTTCCACCTCTTGAATGACTTGACATCCGAGGACGGAAATCCCACCTTTGAGCCAGACTTAAGGGCCGT
>NW_006408602.1:8998411-9020002 GCF_000296735.1 Chrysochloris asiatica | reverse complement strand
GAGATGGATCAGCCAGGTGGCATCATTGATGGCATCAAGTGTGGCAGCGGTAGTGAGGTTGGCCCAGGATCGGACATTGTTTCGTTCTGCTGTGCATGGGATCGCTATGAGTCAGTTCTGATTCAATGGCACCTGACAACAACAACAACAACTGAATTGGAACTTGATTATGGTGACCCCATGTGTTTCAGAGTAGAATTGTGTTTCATTGGGTTTTCGATCGTGAGTTTTTTGGAAAGAAATCACTAATCCTTTCTTCTGAGGCTCTTCTGGGTAGACGCAAACCTGCAGACTTTGGTTAATAGCCAAAGTACATTAACTGTTTACATCACATTTCTAAAATGTCCTAGGAGTTGCATAATTATTTATTATATATGTTGCAACTAGATAACACATCTTCTTGACTTTCCATTATTTCCCGCTCATTCCCCATCAAACACTCCTGCTTCTTGAGATCACTTCAAAAATAACTAGCTAACAACTAGTCTTTTTCTGGGGAGTACAGGTGAAGACACTAATCTTTTTCCTTTCCTATTTTTCTAGAATTAGTGCAGATGCATACATTTAAATACATAAGATCATGTGACTATAAGGATGTTTGAGAAAAGTGAATGCTGGAGTTTATTGGTTTCTATTGAGTAATTTGATGTCAGGCATTGAAAGTACTCATAGGTAGTGCATGGAAGTGTGCAATGAGCTGAAATAACATGACTTCAACTGGACTAAATAACTTCTTTGAGTATTTCAATGACTTTTTATGAGGGAGGTTATTTTTTGGCTCATCAAAGTATCAAAATGAAACAGCATTTACCTGATCTCATAAGTAGCTATATACCAAAGGGATGCCTTACAATTTAAAAGCAATTTATTCATAACACAATTGAAAATTTTCTTGGTGAACAGCTATGTTAAATAACCTCCACCTGGTTTTGTGCTACATAGCATTGACCTTAGCCTCAGAAACTCCCTGGTGGTTTTCCTGGTGGTTGTGTGCCTTGCAGCCAGTTTTGAGTCATAGAAACCCTCTATAGGGTTTCTGAGGCTGTAAATCTTTACGGAACCAGAAAGCACCATCTTTCTCCTATGGAGGCACTCATAGATTTGAATTGCACACCTTGTGGTTAGAAGCTCAGGGCTATCAGGGCTCTTTTCAGAAACTCCCATATAAGTTCTTTTTTTGTTGTTGTTATGTGCCATTGAGTTGGGAGGGACTCATAGTAACCCTACGAATAACAGAACGAAACACTGATGGTTCTGCATCAACCTCACAATTGTTGCTACTCTTGAGCCCATTGCTAATGCCACTGCACAAATTAATCTAGTTGGGGATCTTCCTATTTTTCTCTGACACTACACTTAACCAAACATGATATTCTTCTCAAGGGACTGGTGCCTCCTGACAATGTCTGAAGCATGAAAGACAAAGTCTGGCCATCCTGGTTTCCAAGGAGCGTTCTGGCTGTATTTCATCTAACTCAGATCTGTTTGTTCTTTCGGCAATCCATGGTACTTTCAATATTCTCCTCCAACACTATAACTCAAATGCATCAATTCTTCAGCAGTCTTCCTTATTCACTGTCCAACTTTCACATGCATAGGAGGTTACTGAAAATAGAATGGCTTGAGTGAGACACACCTTAGTCATTATACTGACATCTTTGCTCCTGAACATTTTAAAGAGGTATTATGCAGCAGATTTGAGTAACGCAAGACATTGTTTGATTTCTTGGCTGCTCCTAGGAGTGTTGATGGTAGATCCAAGCAGTGTGGATCCTTTTTTCAATTATCTTGATGTTTTTATTGGTGTAGTTGTGAGGAATTTTCTTTTCTTTATACTGAGGTGCAATCTATACCAAAGGTTGTGGTCTTTGATTTTCATGAGTAAGTCGTCTTGGATTTCAGCAAGCAATGCTGTATCAGCTTCATATCGCAGGTTGTTAATGTGTCTGCCTCCAATCCTGATGCCAAGTTCTTTTTCATATAATCTAGCTTCTCAGATTATGTGTTTAGCATATAGATTGAATAAATATGGTGAAACAATACAATCCTGGTGCACACCTTTCCTAATTTTAAACCATTCAGGGTTCCCTTGTTTTGTTTGGACAATTGCCTCTTGGTCCATTTACAGGTTCCTCATGAGCACAATTAAGTGTTACAGAATACTCATTCTCTGCAATGTTGTCCATAGCTTGTCATGTTCAAAACGACTGAAAGCCTTTGCATAGTCAATAACACACAGATAAACATTTTTTTCTGGTATTTTCTGCTTTCAGCCAAGAGCCATCTGACCTCAGCAATGATATCCCTCACTCCACGTCCTGCTTGAATCTCTGGCAGTTCTCTGTCAATGTATAGTTGCAGCTATTTTTAAATTATCTTTAGCAAAATTTTACTTCCCTGTCATAATAATGAAATTGTCTGATGATCTCTGCATTCCATTTGGTCACCTCTCTTTGGAATGGGCACAAATATGGATCTCTTCCAACCTGTGAGGTGGTCAGGTAGCTGTCTTCCAGATTTTATGGCATAGGTGAATTAGTGCTGCATCAGTTTGTTGAAAGATTTCAATCTGTATTCCTTCAATTCCTGGAACCTTGTTCTCTGTCAATGCTTCAATGTACCTGGGATTTCTTCCTTCATTGTCATTGGCTCTTGATATTATGCTGCCTCTTGAAATGGTTGAACATAGACCATTTCTTTTTGATATAGTGATTTTGTGTATTCCTTCCACCTTCCTTTGATGCTTTGTGTATCATTCAATATTTTGCCCATGTTGTTATTGTTGCTAAGTGTCAAGTCGATTCCGACCCATAGCGACCCTGTATAGGGTTTCCAAGGAGTAGCTGGTGAGCTTGAACCATCAACCTTGCAGTTCAAATGACTTTACAATCTGATGCATTAGCCCACAACGCCACACAGAAGCCTTCAATATCGCAGGTGGAGGCTTGCATTTTTTCTTCAGTTGCTTCAGGTTGGGAAATGCTAAATGTGCTCTTCCCTTTTGGTTTTCTAACTCCAGGTCTTCACACATTTCATTATAATATTTGGATTTGTCTTCTGGAACTGACCTTTGAAATTTTCTATTCAGGTCTTTTATTGGCTCATTTCTTCCATTTGCTTTAGCATCCCTATGATGAAGAGCAAATTACAGAGTTTCTTCTGATATCCATTTTGGTCTTTTTCATCTCTCCTGTCTTCTTAATGACTTTTGCTTTCTTCTTATATGATGTTCTTGATGTCATCTCACAGCTCTTAAGGTCTTCAGTCTTTAGTGGCTAATGCATCAAATCTATTCTCGAGATGATCTTATACAATTTAAGTGGGATATGTTCTAGGTCATATTTTGGGCTTAATGGAAATATTTTAATTTTCTTCAGCTTCAGTCTGAACTTGCATATGAGCAATTGATGGTCTGTTCCACAGTCTGTCCCTTGCCTTGCTTTGGTTGAGGATATGGAACTTTACTACCATTTCTACAGATGTAGTCAGTTTGACTTCTTTGTGTTCCATCTGGTGAGGTCCATGTGTATGGTCTTCTATTATGTTGTTTAAAAAAGGTATTTGCAATGAAGAAGTCATTGGTCTTACAAAATTCACTCACACAATCTCCAACTTTGTTTCCATCACCAAGGCCCTATTTTTCAACTACTGATCCCTTCCTCTTTGTTTCCAAACTTTATATTCCAATGGCCAGTAATGATCAATACATCTTGATTGTATGTTTGATCAATTTCAGACTGAAGGAGTTGGAAGGATTCTTCAATTTCATCATCAGTGGCTTTATTGGTTGGTGTGTATATTTGAATCAAAGTGATATTAATTGGTCTTCCTTGCAGGCTATAGATATTATCCTATCACAGTCAGCATTGTACTGTAAGACAGATCTTGATATGTTCTTTTTGATGATGAATGTGATGCCATTTCTCTTCAATTTGTCTTTCCCTGCATAGTATACCATGTGATTGTCAGATTCAAAATGGCTAGTACCAGTCCCTTTTAGCTCAGTAATGCCTGGCATATCAATGTTTATGCATTGCATTGCATTTCTGACAAGTTCCAATCTTCCTAGATTCATACTCTGTACATTTCACGTTTTTATTATTGATGGATGTTTACAGCTGTTTCTCTTCATTTTGAGTTGTGCCCCATCAACAAATGAAGGTCTCTACTCTTTTCGTGTTATTATGGTCAACTTCACTTTGATCAGGCAGTTCTTCCCCAGTTGTATTGTGAGTGCCTTCCAACCTGAGGGGCTCATCTTCCAGCACTATATTTTGCAATATTCTGGTGCTCTTCATCATGTTTAAATATTCAATGTTCTGGTGCTGTCTTACACTATTCCACTGATATTCATAAGATTTTCAGTGAGTCTCCAGAAGTAGTTCATCTCTTCTTCTTCCTGGTCTGTCTTTGGAAGTTCAGCTGAAACCCATCTACCTTAGGTGACACAGATGATATTTAAAATACTGGTTGTGTAGCCTCCAGAATCACAGCAACATGCAAATCACCACAATGCAACAAACTGACATATGAGTAGTGCCCCATGTAAATTATTCCTGTTGTCACTTGGGAAAAAAAAAAGAATCACCAATTATCCATTCCACAGCCCTCTCTCTTCTCAGCTAGTTTCTTATTTCATTGCAATGGCTACACTGAATTCAGACATCATACTCATAGTTATATGGTTATTAGGGAAGTTAACAGGTTACGATGCAGGATCAGAAAATGCTCAAGGCACAGTTTTTCCAATCAAGACAGCCTCTCCTCAGTTCTGCCCAAAGACAGCCTTTTATCTGCCCAGGCAATGTTACAAAACTATTTTAGGGCTGCTGATAAATCCTCAAAGGACACTACTGCGCTTTAAGTCTCAGTGTATAGGTATTCAGCTCCAGTTCAGTATTGTCATCTACAAATGAGCCTTCTGCCTAAAGGCACTCAGTTTTACCTGCTCTGTGTTACAGGAAGTCCGCTACTCTGTCTTGTGTTATGGTTCTTGTTTCTGCTGCTGCTGCTGCTGCTGTTGTTGCTTTTCTAACACTCCTTTGGTTTCACAGCTTTATCTCTTGGAGCTCAGGGTTCTTCTTTTTTTAGGATAGTGAGAGAGTGGCTCCTGCTTCTCAGGGGGCTCATTTTATACCCACATTAAAGTTCCAAGTTTTCACAATTACCCTGTTAACAATCACTCTCAACCTAATCATATAACCCATCAGCATCTTCCTCTAGCTTCTCTTATCCACAACTATTAGGAAAAAGTTGTTTGGTAGGAATTTGCAATGACTATTGAGTCCTGGTGTGGCGCTGTGGATTAATGTGCCAGACTGCAAAGCTGTTTGAATGGCAATGTGGGCAGTTCAAGCTTACCAGCTGTTCCTCGGAAACATTACACAGGGTCGCTATGGGTCGAAACAGACTCAACGGCACTTAACAACAACAATAATAATGCTTAGAAAGACATTAAGAATTCACTACACCGCGATACTATAAATTGGCATACGAGAATTGTAACCATGGCAATGAGACGATTATACGATAGAATGAATGTAAAATTATTGTTCTCCCATGTAAAGTATCATATAATTCACAATAAAACATTTAAGAAAAAAAAATTGGCATACGAACTGACTATATTAAAGTCACTGAGGAAGCTGTTTAAAAGTAAATTTCTGGTTCTATCTTGAATAAGTCTGAGGTTTGGGCCATGGTGGACCAATTGTTGTTAGGTGCCATACAGTCTGTATCAACTCATAGAGACCCTATGCACAACAGAACCAAACACTGTCTGGTCCTGGGCTAACTTCATACTTGTTGCTACATTTGAGCTCGTTGATGCTGCCACTGTTCCAATCCTTCTTGTTGGAGGTCTCACTTTTTTTCTTCAACCCTCCATTTTGCCAAACATGACATCCTTCTCTAGTGACTGGTCCCTCCTGACAATGTCTGAAGTATGGAGAGATGAAGTCTGTCCATCATGGCTTCCAAGGAGCATTCTGCCTGTACTTCTTCCAATAAGGACCTATTTGTTCTTTTTACAGTCCTTGGTGCTTTCAATATTCTCCTCCAACATCATAACCCAAATGCATCAACTCTTGCATGGTCTTCCTTATTCACTATCCAACTTTTGCATGCATATGTATCTTTCATTGTACCAGTACCAAGCTGTTTTGACCACTGTAGTCATGTAATAAAATTTGAAATTGGGCAGTCAGAGACCTCAACCTTGTTCTTCTTCTTAAGCAGTGCATTGCTTATCCTGGGTCTCTTTCCTTTCCATATAATGTTAGTAATTGTCTTTTACATCTCTTTGAAGAATGTTGCTGGAATCTGGATTGGGATTGCATTGTATGTGTAAATTGCTTTGGGCAGTACTGACATTTTCACTGAGTCTTCCTATCCAGGAACATGGTATGTTCTTCCATTTTTGTATGTCTCTTTTGGTTTCTTGTTCTAGTGTTTTGTAATTTTCTTTGTATAAGTCCTTTATTTCTCTAGTTACGTTTATTCCTAAATATTCTATCCTTTGGGCGGCTATTGTAAATGGTATTGCTTGCCTAATGTCCTTTTCAGCGCTGTCATTGTTACTATAGAGAAATCCAACTGATTTTTGTATGTTGATCTTATATCCTGACACTTTGCTGAATCTTCCTATGAGGTCTAGTAGTTTTTTTTTTACTTATTCTTTGGTGTTTTCTATGTATAGGATCATATTGTCTGCAAATAGAGAGAGTTTTACTTCCTCTTTGCCAATTTGGATGCCTTTAATTTCTCTATCGTGCCGCATAGCTCTGGCTAAAACTTCCAGCACAATATTGAATAGGAGTGGTGATAGAGGGTATCCTTGTCTGGTTTCTGTTCGCAGAGGGAAGGCTTTCAGTTTCTCTCCATTGAGAGTGATGTAGGCTGTTGGTTTTGTATATATGCTCTTGATTATGTTGAGGAATTTCCCTTCAGTTCCTACTTTGTTGAGTGTTTTTATGAGGAATGGATGTTGGATTTTGTCAAATGGCATTTCTGCATTAATCAATATAGTCATGTGGTTCTTTTCCTTTTTCTTATTTATATGATGGATTATGTTGATTGCAAGGTCAGTTCGAAACTACCAGCTGCTCCACGGGAGAAAGATGAGGCGTTCTGCTTCCGTAAAGATTAACAGCCTCGGAAACCCTGTGAACGGTTGCTATGAGTCGGAACCGACTCCACGGCACATAACAACAACAACAACTACAACATGATGGATTATGTTGATTGTTTTTCTAGTGTTGAACCATCCTTGCATCCCTTTTATGAAACCCACTTGGTCATGATGTATTTATTTTTTTGATTTTCTGTTGGATTCTGTTGGCTAGGATTTTGTTGAGAGTTTTTGCTTCTGTGTTCATGAGGGATATTGGTCTATAGTTTTCATTTTTAGTGATGTCCTTCCCTGGTTTTGGTATGAGGTTTATGCTTGTTTCATAAAATGTACTAGGGAGTTTTCCATACTCTTCTATATTCTGGAATAATTTGAGTAGAATTGGTGGCAGTTCTTCCCTGAATGCTTGGTAGACCTCACCCATGAAGCCATCTGGGCTTGGACTTCTTTTGGTTGTGAGTTTTTTCATGACCTCATCATTTTCTTCTTTTGTTATGGGTTTGTTCAAATTTTCTACTTCATTCTGAGTAAGTTTGGGTAGGTCATGTTTTTCTAGAAATATATCCATCTCTTCTAAATTTTCTAATTTGTTGGATTACAACTCTTCATAGTATTCTGTTATTATCCTTTTGATTTAGTTTGGTTCTCTTGTGACATCACCCATGTGGTTTCTAATGCTAGTTATTTGTGTCTTCTCCCTCTTTTCTTTTGTTAGTTTTGCCAATGGTTTGTCAATTTTATTAATCTTTTCAAAGAACCAGATTCTTGTCCTGTTGATTCTTTCTATAGTTTTTCTGTTTTCCATCTCGTTTATTCCTGCTCTTATCATTATTGTTTCCTTTCTTTTGGTGACTGTAGGTTCCGCCTGCTGGTCTGCTTCTAATTGTTACAGATGCTGTGTTAATGTGTTAATTTTGGTTCTTTCCTCTTTTTGAATGTGTGCATTAGTTGCAATAAATTGTCCTCTCAGCACCGCTTTTGCCATGACCCAAAGATTCTAGTTAGTTGTGTTTTCATTCTTGTTTGTTTCTAGGAACTTTGTGAATTCATGTTTAATTTCTTCTTTTATCCAGTCGTTTTTCAGCAAGGGGTTGTTCAGTTTCCATGTAGTCAACTTTATTTCCTTGGTCTTCTTATTGTTGATTTCTGGTTTTATAGCATTGTGGTCTGAGAAGATGCTCTGTAGAATTTTGATGTTTGTAAATTTATGAAGGTTTGCTTTGTGACCTAGGACATGGTCAATTCTGGGAAATGTTCCATGTGCACTGGAGAAGAATGTATATTGTGCTGTTGTTGGATTGAATGCTCTGCCTGTATCTTTGAGGTCAAGTTGGTTGATTGTGTTGTTTAGTTCCTCCATAACTTTGTCGAGTTTCTTTCTGGTTGTTCTGTCTCTTTTCAAGAATGGCATGTTAAAATCTCCCACTGTAATTGTAGGTTTATCTATTTCTTTATTCAATTCTAGTAAAGTTTGCTTCATGTATCTTCTTTGGGAGTGTAGATATTTATTGTGGTTATGTCGTCTTGCTCAATTGACCCTTTGATCATGAGATAGTGTCCTTCTTTGTCTCTTATGCTGGTTTTTTATCTTAAAGTTTACTTTGTCGGAGATTAGTATTGCCACTTATGTTTGTTTATTGTTGCAGTTAGCTTGGTAAAATTATTTCCATCCTTTAATTTTTAGTCTGTTTATGTCTTTGTGTGTAAGGTGTGTCTCTTGCAGGCAGCATATTGAAGAGTCTTGTTTTCTTATCCATTCATCCACTCTCTGTCTCTTCACTGGTGCATTCAATCCATTAACATTCAATGTAATTATTGACATATAAATTATTTGCTGCCATTATGTTACTATTTTGGTAGTGCTGTTGATTCTTTTGTTCTGCATGCCTTCTTGTTTTGGGTTTGTGTTTTTTGTGCTATTTCTTGTTGGTTTCTTTTTAGTTTTCATGTTTGCTTGGAAGTTCATTTGCATGATAAGTTGTGAAGTATTAACTTTCTTTGGGGTTACCTTATAATCTACTAACTTTTCTCTCCATTTAAGAGAATCCATTGTATCATGTAATTTACCTGGCATCCTCTCCACCTGGGTCTTTGTTGCTACGTTTGTCCCTTCTTTGACATTGATATAATTTTGATCTTTGGTTGACCTCCCATCTCCTTTGAGTTTGATGTTGTAGTCATGTTCTGTTCTGGACTCTGCTTTCTGTTGACTGAGTTCGAGGGGGTGTTGCCACGCCTGTCAATCTCTGTTTGTTGTCTGTTCTTGTTGGTTTTTAGTCCACAGAACACCCTTTAGGATGTTTTGAAGTGCTGGGTTGGTTTTGATAAAATCTCTCAGATTCTGTTTATCATGGAGTGTCTTGATCACACCAGCATATTTGATTGATAGTTTTGCTGGATAAACAATTCTTGGTTGACAGTTTTTTCTTGTGGGGCTTTGTATATGTCTTCCCATTGCCCTCTTGCCTGCATGGTTTGTTCTGAATAGTCGGAGATTAATCTGATTTGCTTGTCTTTCCAAGTGAAATTTCTCTTCTCCCTGGCCGCTTTTTTTATTCTCTCCTTGTCTTTGATTTTGGAGAGCTTGATTATTGTATATCTTGGTGTCTTTCTTTTGGGGTCTGTCCTCCCAAAGGTACATTTGGCTTCTTGAATGTTTATCTTCTCATCTTTCAAGATATTAGGGAAATTTTCTTCCAGAAGCTCTTCAACTATCTCCTCTGTGAACTTCTCTGATTCTTCCTGTTCCGGAATGCCAATGATTTTTAAGTTGTTCCTCTGCATGTTTTCCAGCATGGATCTTAGCCTCTCTTCAGATTTTTAAAATCTTTTTTTCAGCTAGCTCTTCTATCTTAGCAGTATTGAGAGATTTGTCTTCCAGCTTGCTAGTTCTGGCTTCCATGTCGTCAGTTCTGCTCTTTTCTCCATTCAGTGTATTGTCCATTTCTGATATCTTGTTATTAATCATCTGGACATCTTTTTGCAGGTTTTCAATTGTTTCCAATGCTGTATCAAACTTATTTGATTGCTCCTGTAGTATTTTCCTGACTTCTTCCTTGTTTTCCTCCACCTCTTTTTGGATCATTTGAATTTGTTTCTATATCATTCTTCTGAATTCTTTCTCAGGCATATCCAAAACCTGCTCTTCCTCCTATAGAAAGCCTTTGTCTGTCTCTAGCTCATTTGTCTCAGCTACTGTCTTCTGTTTTTGGACATTTTCTGATATCGTTTGTTGTTTTTTATTTGTCATTTCTGATAGTTATTTTTTTAAATTTTGTTTTAAAGCTTAAGTGAATGTTTGTTGTTTGTTTTTAAGCTTACTGGTGTCTTCTGGTGAATATGATCGGGAGATAATTTTCCCTTTTCTCATATAATGCTTAGTAGGTGTTGTTGGTTCTTGTTTCAGTGGTGGAATATTATGGGGTATGCTTATAACTTGACTATATGTCCACAATTGCTGTCTTTTCTTGGGTAATGTTGGGAGGAAAAGCTCCCACTTCCAGGAAAGATGTGTTGTCAAAAGGACCAAAAGCAGAAGTAATATAAATGCAGAGACAAAAGCCACCAATTTAGAACATAAATGAACCTGTGGTCAACTGTCCCGAGCTACACAGACAGTGTGTGTGCAAGGTAGAAGCCTCCATCAGTGGGTGAGGGTGTGTGCTCTTTCAGGCCCCTCCTCTAGTCACTACCTTAGAGGTCCGCAGGTAGATATTGAGCAGTTAATGGCAGAGAGATTGTCCTCTATTTTTGTCTCTGAAGCTCAGTTAGATATCTGTGTGTGCACAGCACAATTCTGGGGATGGTTGAGTCCTTTTATGTTGGGGTTTTACAGATTGCTTTGTATGGGTCCTACATAGGGAGCTTAGGTAGTGCAGCAGCTGCAAATGGGGCCGGGAACCGCAAGGTCAGCAACTCGAAACCATCAGCTGCACCAGGGGAGAAACGCGAGGTGCTCTGCTCCTGCACAAATACACAGCCCCGGAAACTTTGCACAGGGTTTCCTGGAGTCGGAACCGACTCCAAAGTGCACAGTTGCCAAGGGACCTACCGAATAAAATTTTAGGTCTGTGTCTCTGTGAGTGACGTTGTAAGTCACTGCCAAGCTTCCTCTCTCTGTACTGTGGGAAAACTATCCTGCCTGATGTTGCCAAGGCTGAGCAGTGAAAGCAGGATAGGGAAAACGAGGGAGAAATGTGTAGTCTCCCACACCTCTTTTTTTGCAAATGTTCCTGCACAGTTTTTAGCGCTGCTGGTTTTCTGACCGGGACTGGCTATAGCCCTGCCCTCTAAACTCTGCCAGGGCAGTATATACAGGCTGCCGAGGGAGTCCCATCTCCAGATTTCTAACTTGCAGTATTTCCTTATTATCGTGATTTTTTTTTTTCACTTGTGAGTGCAGGAAACTGAAGTCCTGGATCTTATGGTAGATCTGGAGCTCTGGAGTTGTTCTATGAGTACTTCCTTAGTGGGATCTCCATCTCTTCACAATGGAGCCTTCCCTACCTGGTTTTTGCTGCTATCATACAAACTGGAAGTCCTCTTGTATATTTTTTATGTCATTCCATAACTCTTCTTGCCTTTGGTCTTTAGTGTCTAATGCATCAAATATATTCTTGAGATGATCTCTACATTCATGTGGGATATATTCAAGGTCATAATTTGGCTCTTGTTGACTTGTTTAAATTTTCTTCAGTTCCAGCCTGAATTTGCATATTAGCAATTGAAGGTCTGTTCCACAGTCTGCCCCTGGCCTTGTTTTGGCTGATAATATGGAGTTTTTCCACAGTCTTTTTCCACAGATGTAGTCAATTTGATTTCTGTGTGTTCCATCTGGTGAAGTCCATGTGTATAGTCTTCTTTTACAGTGTTTAAAAAGGTATTTGCAATTAAGTCATTGGTCTTGCAAAATTCTATCATGCAATCATTAGCATAATTTTTTATCACAAACGCCATATTTTCCAGCTACTGATCCTTCCTCTTTGTTTCCAACCTTTGCATTCCAATCATCAGTAATGATCAATATATCTTGATTGCATATTTGGTAAATTTTAGACTGAAGATGTTGGTAGAATTTGTCAGTGGCCTTAATGGTTGTTGTATAAATTTTAATCAAAGTAGTTTTCCTTATAGGTGGATGGATATTTTCCTGTAGCATTGTAGTATGTGATTGTTCTTGATAGGTTCTTTTTGACGGCGAATGTGACAACATTTCTTCTCAATGTAATTCCCGGCATAGTGAACCATGTGATTGTCAGATTCAAAATGTCCAATACCAGTCCATTTCAGCTCACTAATGCTTAGGATATCAAAGTTTATGCATTTCACTTCATTTTTGACAATTTCCAATTTTCTCAGATTTATACTTTGTACATTCCATGTTTATATTGTTAATGGATGTTTATAGCTGTTTCTTGTCAGCAGTTCAAGCTTGATAGTTCATAGTCGGTAGCTGAAGCTCACTAGCTGTTCCTCAGAAACCCTATACAGTGTAGCTATTCGTTGGAACTGACTAGACGGCACTTAACAACAATGGGAATAAGGTAAGTATTCTATCAAGATAACTTGTCTGAATCCATCCACTGATCACAGAGACATGTTTAGCCATTTTCCTTGGAATAAGTTTGAACTGGAGCTCTATTAGCATTACTTTTTTACTTAACTTTGTATTTGTAAAAAATATGTGCTAACGGGCTGATCCACCCATTCTTCACATATAGATATCATTACGTCTCAAAGACCAGATTGATATGCGGAAATCAGCACTCTGAAAAAATGAAGGATGATCACATCAGATCACAAAAAGAAGAACAATTATACCCTTGTGGTTGTTAAATGCTGTAGCGTCGATTCTGACTCACTTATTGTTATTGGTTGCCATAAAATTGGTACCAACTGAAAGTGAACTTATGCACAACAGAATGAAACACTACCTGACCCTGCACCAACTTCACTATTGTTGTTACGCTTGAGCCCATTGCTGCTGTCATTTTACTAATCCATCTCATTGGGTGTTTTCCTCTTTTTCTCTGACCCTCCACTTTACCAAGCATGATGTTCTTCTCCAGAACTGGTCCCTCCTGGTTATGTCTGAAGTATGAGAGACCAAATCTGGCCATCAGGCTTCCAAAGAGCATCTGGCTGTACTTCCTACTTTTAAATATTCTCCTCCACCACCATAACTCAAATACATCAATTCTTCTATGGTCTTCTTTATTCATTGTCTAACTTTCACATGCATATGAGGCTGTTGAAAGCACCATGACTTGGGTCAGGTGAACCTGAATTTTCAAACTTAGCTTTTCAAAACAGCTTAGTTCAAAACAGCTTTTCTATTGAACACTTTAAAGAATTCTTGTGCAGTAGAATTATTAATGCAATACATTGTTTGATTTCTTGACTCATAATGACCCTGTATATATGGAGTCTTGGTGTGCTGAGAGTTAATGTGCTGAACTTCAACATTGCTTTGAACAGCAAAGTTTGGTGGTTCAAGCTCCCTCACTGCTCCTTGGAAACCCTATTCATTGTTGCTATGAATCATACCGACTCCATGGCACTTAAAAGAACAGCAGTGACCTTGTATAGGGCTTCCAAGAAGTGGCTGGTGAGTTTGAACCACCAACATTGTGGTTCAAACTGACCTTGTGATCCAGTGCATTATTCCCACAGTGCCACACCATAGTGGTTACGAATTGGGTTGTGAACCGCAAGGTCAGCAGTTTGAAACTACCAGCTGTTTCGCAGGAGAAAGATGAGGATTTCTGCTCCTGTAAATATTTACAGCCTGTATAGGGTCGCTATAAGTTGGAACTGACTCCATGGCAAATAACCACCACCACCACCATCACACCAACAATGAAAAAACAGAGACTTCTGAGGCATTCTGGTGAGTCTTTTAAATTCAAATTAAAAAAAGCCAGCTCCAAAGGTTATTTTATTATTATTATTACTATTAACCCAAAGGCTACAGGATGATCACAGAAGCTTATTATGAATAAGTAACAAAATTGAAAACTGCATTGATAAACAAAGCTTGGAAAGTTGGGCTAAGGAATTTTTTTCCATCATGACAATTCATTTGTTCATTCTTCAAGGGTAGTAATGGCTACTCTAGTAAAATTTAGTTGGGAAACCTTACCCAATCTGCCATCAGGTGTGATTTTCCCCCTTTAGGCTTCTTTTTGTTCCCCAAAGTGGAAGACCATTGAAAAGGAACACAACTTGAGGCCCTTGATGATGCCCAAACTGCCATTTTGATGTAAGTTAAAGCAGGCAAGATATTTTTTGGAAAGACATATGTAGACCTAAATGCAGGATATGTTATGAAACAATAACTTCACATTTTGTTATTTTTGTTTAATAAAGGTTTATATGATTTGTAGCAATACTTTTTCTTATTTACCCTTGCATAATTTCTTAGGTTTATTAGTCTTTTTTATTTGAAAATTTGCTATTGAAATTATTTTAGTAAAAATATCAATTTGACTTGTAGTACATTAGCTCATGAAAATGAGCACTCACTGTCATTTTATTGAGCTTTCTAAAGGAAAGCCAATCCACATAATTTAACTTCCTCTGCAACTCTGTTGTACAAAAATTAAAATATTTATCTGGTTGGTTTAATCACAGTTGTTAGAGTAATTATCATAACCGAAATTTGGAACAGTGTTAGTCTCATGAATATTGTAGCAAATATAGCAATTACTACTTGATGAACTATTGCTGTGCTAAATCAAATAGTTACTGTAAGATTTCATCTGGAGGTCTGAGATGAGAGACATGGCCCATTATAGAAGAGTTCCTATTTTTTCTAATTATTAAAAATTCTAATTATTGAACCTTAAATATGGATGAATATGGTGTGACATTGTAAGATAAGTACTGAACTAAAGCAAGGTCAGCAGTTCAAACCCACCAGTCACTCTCAGAAACTCTGTACAGGAACCTACGCTGTGGCACACAATGACAAATGTATAAGATTGAAGAACTCAATACACAGAGACAAAAAGATGGGGAACAATTGTTCTCACCACAATGCCTGTCTTCTTGTACTTGACAAAAGTGATTTAAAGATTAATTAAAGTTGTTCAATCTATTGCCTACAGACTTTACACTGATAAATTTGAAATACAATAATTATAGTACATCTTAACACAAAAGGGAAAAGAAGTAAATTGTTCAATGTGGTGCAATATTCCAAAATTGGATATGATGTGAGAAAGGTATTCATTTTTTCCTCAGCTTTATCACTCCTATCTAAGTGCCACTGATCAAATCGTATAATCTTTCTCGGGCTTAATTCCTCATTATTTAACTTATTGTATTTACATAATAAGGAGCCCTCATAACAAGGTAAGCAGTTTGAATCTATCAGCTGCTCCAAGGGAAAAGATGAAACTTTCTGCTCCTGTAAAGATTTACAGTCTTGGAAACAGGTTAGATATGACTTGAAGCATACTACCACTACAACCACCATTTATGTTACACAACATATTCTGTGGATCAAATGGGATAATATACGTGAGACCTTTGAATACTTCAAATTAACATTCAAATGCATGGAAATATTAATACTACTTTATTTTAAAGGTTTAGGAAGGACATACTTAAAATTAGACCCAACTCAACTCTAAACACACACATAAAAATATTTTTAGTGTTGATAAATGTCTTGTTAGAACTCTAAATGATTGAACAAGTTTTAATTGTCATTAACAGATAAGATTACCTTCTTTTGGATACTTTCTAAATGTTTATGAACTGATACTCAAAATTTAAATAAATCTCTCTTAATATATACATAAATTGATTTGAGATTATTTTATGGAAGAATAACTATATTATTTAAGATAATACTTTTGTGTGGATAAGAAAGTATAAGTAAGGAAAATAATATGGAATTCTTATTACGTAGGAGATATTATGTTGTACAATAGGTATTATTAATATTCCAATTTTTTTTCAGATTAAAAAAAGCTAAGCTAAGACTTAGAAAAATCAATTCAAGTGTAACAAACTAACACGTCATTCCATCTGACACTTAAGCTTAGCCATTGAACCAAAATGTTAATACTTTCTCTTGCATTATTCACCTTTACCTTTATTTTCAATTTATCATTTTTAGTACCTGAGAAAATGAAATTATATAAACATATTTTCTAAATTAAATCCATATTTGAAAATCAAGTGAAAAATTTCCCAAAATACACTATTATTTGGTTGGCTAGAGTGAATAAATACAATTTTAATTATTTTTGGATTGTCTTAGACATTAACACATGTATATTTCTCATTTAAAAGAACCTTGTTAGTGTAGGGTGTTACACGTTGGGCTGCTAATTGCAAGGTCAGCAGTTTGTATCCACCAGCTGTTCAGTAGAAGAAAGATGAGGCTTTCTGCTTCTGTAAGGATTTACAGCCTCTGAAATTCTAGACAGCGTTGCCATGAGTCGGAACCGACTTCAATGGCATACAGCTGCAGCTGCAGCATTTCTCATGGATAATTTAAAAAAAAATTCTAAAGATATTGTAATCCACGTTTTTCAGACAAGGTGCCTGAGATGGAGACCATAATGAGCACACAGTTGCTAAATGCAATGCTGGAATTCTCAAATAGTGGTCCTCCAGACTCCCAAGCCCATCATTTTCTCACTAACAATGCATGGTATTACATAGAACAGAATATCACGATAGTCCTAGAAAGGGATGTTCATAACATTACCATATTGAATTAATTGTCATATTTATAATTATGAGGTTTTTACATAAAAATTTGTATTTGAGTTTCTTCCGGAAGTTCTAGAACAAGACTGGAAGGAAGTAGCCTTGGTCCCCTGTTTACCACCTTTCTTCTCACATCACCAAATCATCAGTTCACCATATCACTACCTGACTCCTATTAGAACTGACTATCTCTGGAATCCATTGCAAGTTTTGCTGACTGAGGAGAAATTAAACTTGTGCTAGGTTTATAATTAGTTAATAAATTCAGGGCAGAGATTTTGTAGTTGTTCTCAAGATAATGTATTTTTAGTTGCAAACCATGAACCTTTGAGAGGATAAAAACTCCAGGTCATTCGTTGTTATATTCAAAATTGTATTGGTGAAGTTTTTACAGATTTTACAAACTAGAATTTTGGTGACAAAGAATGATGTTTACATGGGGCTTGAAAATGATAAGATTTTGTTTGGAGAAAACGTATTCTAAATGCAGAGGGTAGCTTGGGGAGGATGTCACTGGACTCAGCCATGTTTTGTTCAGTTGTGTGTAGCATTGCTATTAGTTGGAACCAACTCCAAAGCACCTAACAATAACAAGGTTGGGTAGGGGTTGTTGTTGTTGGTGTTGTGAAGTGCCATCAAGATAGTTTCGACCCACAGCGACTCTGTATTGGGTTTCTGAGGAGCAGCTAGTGAGCTTGAACCACCGACCTAGCAGTTCAAACGTCTTTGCAGTCTGGCGCATTAACCCACAGCATGTAAATTATCAACCTCTCGTCTTTCGGTTCATTGTGCTGTGGTGGCTTGTGTGTTGCTGTGATTCTGGAAGCTATGCCATCGGTGTTTTAAATACCAGGGTCAGCCATGGTGGACAGGTATCAGGTGAGCTTCCAGTTTAAAACAAATTAGGAAGGAGAGATGCACTACTTCTGAATATTTAGTTACTGAAAACCTTATGAAGAGCAGTGAAGTACTGTCAGATACCACCAGAATATTGAATATTTAAACATGATAAAGAGCACCAGAATATTGTCAGTTATAGTGCTGGAAGATGAGTCCCTCTGGTTGTTAAGCACTCAAAATATGTCTAGGGAAGAGTTGACTGTGGTGACGAAAATGGAATAAAACCTTCTGTACCTTCATTTGCTGATGGGACACAACTCAAAATGAGGAGAAATGGCTATAAATATCCATTAATAATTGGAGCATGGAATGTATGAAGCATGAATCTAGGAAAATTGGAAGTTATCAAAAATGAAATGGAATACATAATCATGGATAATTCTAGGCATTAGTGATATGAAATGGACTGGTATTGGCTATTTTGAATCTGACAATCACATATGTTTAAGAGTTATTTGTGTTTCATTTTCCACGAACTGTGTGTGCATACTGTTTTCTAATTTTTCCATTTAGTCATCAAATAGTTGTTGTTAAGTGCCATCAAAAGTCAGTTCCAACTTATAGCAACCCTGTATACAGTTTCTGAGGAGTGGCTGGTGAACCACTGACTTTGCAGTTCAAATCAAACTTACAGTCCCATGCTTATCCCACAGCACCACACTAGGATTCTATCAAATAGTAAAGCATCAAATAAATGCTCTTTATTATTTATTGGTTTGTGATTTGTTGTTGTTATATGCCGTGGAGTAGGTTCCGACGTATAGTGAACCTGTCCAGGGTTTCCTCGGCTGTAAGTCTTTACAGGAGCAGAAAGCCAGAACTTTTTGCCGTGGAAGAAAGATGGTAGTTCAGCTGGTAGTTTCGAACTGCTAACTATGAGATTAGCAGCCTGATTCATAACCACTACGCTACCAGAGCTCCTTGGTGTGTGATGTAAGTTGCAAATATGTATTCCAGCTTGTCATTTTTCTTTGCTATTACTTATGGTGGTTTCTGCTATAAAGATTATTACTTAAACATTTTTGTTGTAGGATTTGTCAGTTCTTTGATGTATAGATTCTGTGCCATATTTAAATAAGCTTCTCCTCTATAAAGATTTTGAAGCATGTCTCCCAGGTTTCTTCTAACACTTTTATGCTTTCAGTGTTACAATGAAAACTTTGATCCATTTGGAGTTAATTCTGATATAGAATATGAGATACAACTATAACATTTTTTTCTAGAAGGTTATCCAGTGGCACTTATTCAATAATCTATCTTTTCTTCACTGATTTGAGATACTGCTTTGCTATCCCTGCTATATTAGTAATTATGAAGTGTACACTATAGATCAAGTATTGCGTTAGGTACTGTGGGGGAATTTTAAAAGTGTAATATAATCCTTGCAGCTAGAAATTTCAGTGTAGTGATAGCAACCAAACTAACAGTCATAGAAGGTATCAAATGGTGGCTTGTATCACAGAAGGATTCATGTAGGGACAGGTATCAATTCTTCTTGACAGTTGGAAATGATGTTGAGAATGCAGTTTGAGAATGAAAATAATAAAAGGAGACAGTCAGAAACAAAGAAAAGGAGGATATCTGCTCATATCCATTAGACAAAATTGATAGATCTCAACCTGAGGAAAGCTAAATGTGACTTAGTAAATGCATTTCTGTATGATAAATGAATTTATTTTGTAGAAGTATGTCTATATATTTAAGATAAAGTGTACCATTACAAATTGCTCTTAACTTCTTCACTACTTTCTTTTTAATTTAAGTGTGAGAGTAAAAGTATTTATAGAATATGTCTTTAACATCAATTGCTACTGTCAAAGCAAGCAGGAATCCTCTTGGTTGATTTTGAATTATTTGGATGCATGTGACTTGTGATTCCTAGGATTTTCAACAATTCAAAAAATCTCATATATTTAAAGATCAATGGGAGCTAACAACAACAATAATATGAATTGTATGTCATTGTACTACCTTCTTGATACTGAGTCTGTTTCTATCAAGCCTGAGAGTAAATCTTACTCCTGTTGCTCTGTCTTGATTGGAAGCGGAAACTCCTGTAGTTATTATTTTAATAATTTTTCATTGTAGTCTTAGCATTATTCATACTGCCTTGAAAAATTATTGAAAGGGGGTATTTTTTAAAAAATATGACTTGCTTCATCCTAACCAGCTTCTCTTAGTCAATATCCAAGTGTCATAGATACAACAATTGAGAAGTCATCTAGGATTTAAGGTTCAGAGATGGAAAATATATCTAGGTCAAATAATTGCATGCTTAAAGCACTTGCTCTGAAAGTGAGTCTCAAGCTTCATTCATGTGCTATTAAATGTACTTGTATTTTGAATAATTGTAGCAGCATCAACACAAAAATGAAACACATATTTAGGAGTAAGATAGTATTTTTTCATGTTACAATATTTGATATCCACATAGAGTCCTAGTTTGGTGCTGTATGGTAAACAGTGGACAGTTCAAACGGAGAAGTTGGAAACCCTACATAGGGTTGCCGTGAGTTGGAACCAATTTAATATCACTTAGCAACAGCAACATATGGATATCCTCTTGTAATAATACAAATCCCTAATTATTATTTCCTATAGTGAAATATTTCAGGTATGTACATTTTTAAGGTTTTTGGCTAGAAGGGACTCCTGGAACTGAAGTTTTCATTAATGTCAACAGGTTCGCTATCTCTGTAAGGACCAAATAGAGATGGAATCTGTAATATGTGCTAGGAGGTCACAGTTTGATCCTAATGAGAAAGGGACTACCCAATGGTGACACATTGCAAATTTCTGGGATATTTGGAAGTCCTTGCCAGTTATTTCTAGCCTGGTCTACTTTGCCTTATTTCCTGGTGCCTCAGACATTTTATATCATTTCCTTAATATCTCAGCTTTCTACTTAGGGATGTTGCAACTTTGAGTTTGCTATTCTTCACTAGAGAACTAATGTAATTAAATCACTTCCAGCATTAATGATAAAGAAGTAGCAATCAAACTGTATTATCTATTTGTTTCCCACCTATAATAACTAAGGTGATCATTAATATTTTATAGAACTCACTGTCTTCATCGTCTATTGACTTCTCATTGCTGTGCAGTCTTGTTTTTGTCACTATCACTGTTATAGAAATTGTTTTTGTCCTTAGGTTTGAATTCTTTACAGTATTTACTCTATCATCCTTGGTCAAACTTTCCCCTTCAGTAGTTCCCTCATCTGGTTTTATTAGCTGGTTGATTTTCTTCTGCCTCACGAGTATTTGCAAGGTTCTTATCTGAGTTTTCTTTGAAAGTTAAAATAATATTTTCATTAGTAATAATCTACAAAAACAATGTAGATATATTCTGACTTCTCTAAATGATCACTTTAATAGCTACGTGTTGTAACCACACAGTTTTGGTGCTTGAGTTTGAGTTTGTTTGAGCACCAAGGATAAGTGTTTTATTGTTTTACACTAATGAGAAAAGAAATAAAGGAGAAATAGTAAATAAATTAATTATTTGTTTGGGTAACTGAAGTTCACATTAATCAATGTAACTAGAATGAAAATTTTATAATATTTAAAACAAATAAATGTATGGGAAAACTGGGTCATTACTTGAAATACAGTATCTGCATGAACAGATCAAGTTCAGAAATTTTCCATACCTTATTCACATTGTGAGTAGCAATTTAATTTTTGTATGACATTGCATTACCTTTGATTAATATTATTATAACTTTGAAGTTTTGATCAATTTTATTTTGAAAAAAGCTCTTTGTTTTTATAGTTTGATAAAGGAGCTCTGGTAGCGTAGTGGTTACGAATTGGGCTGCGAACCTTAAGGTCAGC
>NW_006408602.1:8989981-8996821 GCF_000296735.1 Chrysochloris asiatica | reverse complement strand
TAAACTGATGATATATGGAGGGGATAATAATCAATGTAATGAAACAAGCTATATGAATGGTTGAATGTGAAGCAGATGATGTGCCCTGTAAACTTTCACTCAATCCAAAATAAAAACATTTAATTAAAAAAAAAAAGATATATTGATAATTAAAGATGGTTAGAATGTGAAAGTTATAAACAAACTGTAGTCAGAAAACTTTGGTGACAGAAACAATGCTGGAGATCACATGATAAAATTTTGCAAGACTAATGACTCATTCCATGCAAATGCTGTTTTCAACATCGTAAAAGATGACTATGCAATTAAATTGACTACATCTATGGAAAAATATGATGGATAAGCTCAATATCATAAGCAAAAATGAGGACAGGAACAGACTGTGGAACAGACCATCAATTGTTCATATGCAAGTTTACTGAAGTTTATGAAGAAAATTAAAATATCTTCATGAGAGCCAAAATATGATGTTGAATACATCCCACCTGAATTTAGAGATCAATTCAAGAACAGATGTGATGCTGATAACCAGAAGAGCTGTGGGATCACATCAAGAACACCATACATAAAGAAAGCAAAAGACCATTAAAGAAACAGGAAAGAATAAAAGACAAAAATAGATATCAGAAGAGACACTGAAAGTTGCTATCCAGTGTAGAGATGATACAACAAATGGAAGAAATGAAGAAGTGAAAGAGCTAAACAGAAAATTTCAAAGGGCAGCCTAAGAAGGCAAAGTAAAGTATTATGAAGAAATGTGCAAATTCCTAGAGTTAGAGAACCCAAAGGGAAGAACTCAGCATTTCTCAAACTTAAAGAACTGAAGTAAAAAAATTCAAGCTTTGGGTGGCAATATTGGAGGATTCTATGGGCAAAATATTGCTATCCAAAGTTTGAATTTGGGCAAAATGGAGTCCTGGTGTGGCACTGTGGGTTAATGCGCTAGACTGCAAAGTCGGTTTGAATAGCAAGGTTGGTGGTTCAAGCTCACCAGTTGCTCCTTGGAAACCCTCTAGAGGGTCACTGTGGGTCAGAACTGACTAGACAGAACTTAACAAAAACAACAACATGGGCAAATATTGAATGATACACAAAGCATCAAAAGAAGATGGCAGGAATACACTGAGTCATGGTATCAAAAAGAATTGGTCAATGCTCAATTATTAGACGAGGTAGCATATGATCAAGAAGTCCAAGTTGAACTGATGGCATAAGAGAAAAGCAAGTTTCCAGGAATTGATGGAATACAAATTGAAATATTTGAAAAAACTGATGCAGCACTGAAGGTGCTCACTTGTGCATGCCAAGAACAATGGAAGGCAGCAACCGGCCAACCAAATAGAAGAGATCCATATTTGTACTCCTTCCACAGATAGGTGACCCAATGGAATGCCAGAATCATCAAACAATATCATTAATATCACATTCAAGTAAAATTTTGCTGAAGATAATTCAAAAATGGATGCAGCAGTACATTGACAGGGAGCTGCCAGAAATTCAAGCTGGATTCAGAAGAGGATGTGGAACCATTGCTGACATCAGATGGATCTTGGCTAAAAGCAGGGAAAACCAGAAAGATGTAGTAATTGTGCTTTATTGACTATGCAAAGGCATTGAACTGTGTGGATCATAACAAACTAGAGATAACATGGCAAAGAATGGATATTCCAGAATACTTAATTGTGCTTATGAGAAACCTGAACATGTACCAAGAGGCAGTCTTTAGAACAAAATATGGTGATACTGAATTGTTTCAAATCAAGGAACAAGCACTAATATTGTATTCTTGCATCATGTTTAGTTAATCTGTAGGCTGAGCAAATGAACGGGGAAGCTGGATTATATGAAGAAGAATGGGTCATCAGGATTGGAGGAAAATTTATTAACAACCTGTGATATACAGATGATACAACCTTGCTTGCTGGAATCAAAGAGGATTTAAAATATTTGCTGATGAAGATCAAAGGCCACAACCTTCATAAGGATTGCACCTCAGTGTAAAGAAAACAAAAAATTTCACCACTGGACCAATAAATAACATCATGATAAATGAAAAAAAAAATGAAGTTGTCAAAGAATTTGTTTTGTTTGGATTCACATTCAACACTCATACAAAGTAGCAGTCAAGAAATCAAATAACAAGGGTAAATCTGCTTCAAAAGGTCTCTTTCATGTGTTCAAGAGCAAAGATATCCATGTGAGGACTAAGATGTGTCTAATCCAAGTCATGGTATTTTCAAGTGCCTCATATTTTGTGAAATTTAAACAATGATAAGGAAAACTGTAGGAAAATTGATGCATTTGAATTATAGTGTTGGGGAGGAATATTGAAATTATCATGGACTGTAAGAATAACAAACAAATCTGTCTTGGAACAAATAGAGCCACAATTCTCCTTAGAAGGCTGGATGATGAAACATTGTTTCTTATTCTTTGGACATATTACCAGGAGGAACCAATCATTCTGCCAAAGTGGAAGGTCATTGAAAATGAGGAAGACCCCCCAAAAAATGATTGGTCCAGTGGCAGCAAAAATGGGCTCAGATATTACAATTATGAAGATGACACAAAACTGGGCAGTAAATCATTTTGTTGTGCAAAGGATCACTCTGAGTTAAAAGTTACTGGATGGCACCTAACAACAACAATTGCCAATGAAATTTTCTATTATATTTGCCAATTGCTTTTTTTCTATTATTTCCCATTATTTTGGACTTTTGTATGTGTATCTTGATTGTTTTCATCAGTCTAACGTTGATCTGTAGTTGCTCTTGGGTTTTTGTGTAAGTTAACCTTTCTCAAATGTAAGCCTGGTAAAGTGATCAAATGCATCAATTCCTCTACAGTCTTCCTTATTCATTGTCTAGCTTTCACATGCATATGAAGTTATTGAAAATACCATGGCTTGGGTAGGGCGCCTTATACCTCAAACTGATGTTTGCTTTCTAACATTTGAAAGAGGTCTTGTGCAGCAGACTTGCTTAATTTAATATGTAGTTTGATTTTTGACTGCAGCTTCCATGAGTCAACGTTGATTGTGGATCCAAGCAAAATGAAGTGACACCTTAATCTTTTCTTCACATCATTATGTTGTTTATTGATCGAGTTGTAAAGATTTTTGTTTTATTTACTTCCTCAATTCTTCAAGTTGCCTTAGCTTTTCTACGCTCCAAAGGAAGTTTCAGTGTTTCTTCTGACATCCATTTTGGTCTTTTCTTTCAAATTACTTTTTTATTTCTTCCTGTATGATATTCTGGATGTCATTCCACAACTCTTCTGGTTTTCAGTCATTGGTGCTTAATGCATCAAATCTATTCTTAAGAGGGTCTCTAAATTTAGGTGGTATGCATTCAAGGTCACATTTTGGCATTCATGAACTTGTTTTAATTTTCTTCAGTTTCATTCTGAATTTGCATATGAACAATTGATAGTCTGTTCCAGAATCTGTTCTGGGCCTGTGTTGGCTGATGATATTGAGCATTTCTTCTCTCACACATAGATAGATTCCTGTGTATTATATTTGATTATGTCCAGCTGTATAGCCACCTTTTATGTTGTTTTAAAAAGCTGTTTGCAAGGAATAAGTCGTTGGTCTTACAAAACTCTATCATGTGATTTCTGGCATCATTTCTGTCACCAAGGCCATATTTCCCCATTATTGTACCTTCTGCTTTGCTTCCAGCCTTTGCATTTCAATCACCAGTAATTATCAGTACATCTTCATTGCTTGTTTGATACATTTCAGACTGAAGACGAAGGTAGAATTTTTAAATTTCATCATCACCGGCTTTACTGATAGATGCATAGATTTGAGTAATAGTGGCATTAATTGATCTTCCTTGTAAGCATATGGATATTATCCTATCACATTATACTTCAAGATAGGTCTTGTATTATTATTATTATTATTATTTTTATCATGAGTGAGATGCCATTCCACTTGAATTTGTTGTTCCTGTATAGTAAACCACAAAATTGTTGGATTCAGGATGGCCAGTATCAGTCCATTTCAGCTCACCTATGCTTAGGATATCGATTTATGCATTCCGTTACATTTTTGACAACTTCCAATTTTCCTAGAGTCATACTTCATACATTTCATGTTCCAATTATTACTGGATGTTTGCAGTAGTTTCTTCTTATTTTGAGTTGTGCCCCATTGGCAAATGAATGTCTTGAAAGCCTTGCTCCATTCACATCATTATGGTCAACTCTATTTTGAGGAGGCAGCTTTTCCCTAGTCATATTTTGAATGCCTTCCAACCTGAGGGATTTTCCAGAACTATGTCTGGCAATATTCAGCTGCTATTCATAATGTTTTCATCTTCTATCACTGTATCCGGTAATGTTCAGCTACTAGTCATAAGATTTTCAGGGGCTAACCATTTACAATTGGTTTGTCTCTCCTTTTTCCTAGTCTGTTTAGTGTGGAAGCTGTGCTGAAACCTGTCTACTATGAATGACTCTGCTGATATTTAAAATATCAATGACATAGATTCCAGGATCACAGCAACATGCAAACCACCACAGTACAACAAACTAACAAACGAGTGGTGGTTCAACCCATAACAACCCTGTTTGGTGTTTCCCAAGAGCAAGTGGTGGGTTTGAACTGTACAACTTATGGTTAGCAGTCTAGTGGTATCCTAACTTTCAGTTAGTAGTTGAATGCAAACTACTTGTGCTATGGAGAAAAGATAACAATATCTGTATAAAAAACTTGGTAGAAGAACGATCTTGGAAACATTGAAATATGGTTTGCATGTTTTATTACTGAATTTTCTAAATAATGTCTCTTCCAAATGAGAGCTATCACATATATTAACATACGTTATCACAGTAATAGTGAAATAGCCTTTGGAATTTGTTAACCTATATATTTTAAAGCCTTCCAGAGGCCAAACCAAACCAAACCAAACCAAACCACTTTGACCCGAAAAGAAGCAAGAATTATATTTCAGTTAGAAATTCTTTTATTTTCATTAAGAAAATGCACACAAGTAAACATTTAAAAATTCCAATGGGGTGAAGATCCTAGTGAAATTAAATGCATCAATAGGTAAACAATGCTCTTTCAGGAAGAAGTAATGAAAGATTACTCTTTTACAGTAATAGAAGGAAATATTGGTACACTACAGTATTTGTGATATGCTAAAGCTAAATTTTTTTCAGTGTTTATAATATCGCTCAGATATTTTATGGTAGTAAGAATTTTGATATGTTTACGAAATTAAAAATTGCCTCAAAGATTATATTTTGTTTTTTAAAGAGTATCACTGATTACAGATACAAGGCACTTCTATCATTTATTTTAAAGACTGTTTATTAACTTGTCTTTAGGCTAGCTCAGATTGCATATTGCTAAGAAATTAAGTGCTTTGGACAATCAGTAATTTGCATAATTATTGTTTTGGAGATAATTCTGCAGGGAATAGTCTGCTTCTATGAATATTTATAAGCATCTGATTTGCAAGCAGAAAAAATGAGTATAAGGTATTGTTATCCAATTGTTTGAATGATAATAAAATATCTAGTAAGAATAGATATGTTTGATATGGTTCAACTGACTTTATCATTAACCATACAATAGAAAAAAGAAGATAGTAAGAGAAAAATTTCCGTAGTTTGGATTATTCTTTCTTTCAGAGCACAGTTCCTGAAAGACTAAGTATATTACTTTATATATGAGTATGCGAGACTTAGTCTAGATCAAAGGTTGACAGGTTTATTGCCTGTGGACCAAAGCCACTTTACTACCTGTTCTGGAAGAATGTTTAGTAATTTGCGTACTGTCTATGATTACTTTCAAGCTATAATGGCAGTTGGACATGGCCTTCAAAGTCATGTCCTTTACAGGAGAAGATTGCTGACCTTTGATCTACATGAATATTAATCATGTAGACTCGGTTGAACCTCGTACTCCAGAAACACTGTGATGTTGTACCTTTTAAAGGATTTCATTCCCTATTTGCATTTCTTTCTAATATATATGAAAACTGTAGAAAGACTTCAGGTATCAGCTTAAAAAAGATCCAAGAAATCTTTTAGATTCTTATATTCCATCTATATTTATAATCACAAAGCATACAAAGTATAGAAATATAAAACCATTAATAAAAAACCAAAAGATTTTGTAAAATGATGTTAGAACACCTAGTTTATAATTTGGAAAATGAAACACAAAAGTTGCTGTATCCTTCATGGTATTCACTGTGATTCTGCAAATTTGACTCTTCTTTCACAAGGAGAGTAATTCTCATTCTTCTCTCTCAATCTGCTATTAAGGACAGCATGAGGAAAATCACTTTCAATATAATTGGGAAACTATTTACATCTTTATTTAAAAAGTTCTAAATACAAAGAAAATAAAGCACTAGATCCAATGATTTTCAAGTTTTCCTATCAGTTTTAAAATTGAAAAAAAATTTTTGTTTCCAAATTAGTGTAGGCTTTTTTAATCAAGAACAAATCCTTTTAAAGAACCAATTTATTTTGTTGTTAGGAATAAAAGTAGTCTTTTTCATGGACTCATTCTATATAGAGATAATCATAACAAAGTAACTTCAAAAGACAAATGAAATAAGTTAGAGATATATCATGTTCATGTTGCTAAAGCAAATGGAAGAATTGAAGCAGTCCAAGAGCTGAACAGAAAACTTCAAAGATCAGCTCGAGAAGATAAAACCAAATACTAAATAAAATATGCAATGATTTAGAGTTGGATAACCAAAAGGGAAGAACACGGTCAGCATTTTTCAAGCTGGGGGAACTGAAGAAAAAATTCAAACCTCGACTTTAATTATTGAAAGATTCTCTGGGCAAATTATTGAATGATGCAGA
>NW_006408602.1:8988773-8989881 GCF_000296735.1 Chrysochloris asiatica | reverse complement strand
ACAACAACAAAGGTTATAAATAACCATAAAACATTATGGATCTGTAAGAATTTTTCATATATTATAAATTTGAAAATTGATGTTCTTGGACAGCTATCATGCAAAAAATACAGTAATGCCCAAATCTGTAATTTGTCTTTCCTTCCTCTTCTCCAGTCTCACTTACATTTCCTGCTATTTGTTGTCTTGATTCCTTTACCATCCTTCTAAATGTTCTCCTTTCCTCTAGACTTGGTTATTATCCATTTCTTCTTTCCTACACTATGAGAGTAATTGTTTTTCTAAATCCCCCTGAACCAATACTGTTGTTTTTGTTAAGTTCCATCAAGTCAATTCTGACTCTTCAATTCTGACTCTTAGTGACCCAGTAAAGGGTTTCCTAGGAGTGACTGGTGAGTTTGAACTGCTGACCACCGTGGAAGAGCAGCCTCCTCAAATAGAATTGACCTTAATGATGTAAATGGAGCAAAGCTTTCAATACTTTCATTTGTGAACTGGAACAATGCAAAATAAGAAGAAACAGCTGCAAGCATCCATTAATAATTGGAATGTGGAATGTAAGAAATATGTATCTAAGAAAATTGGAAGTTTTCAAAAATTAAATGTAACACATAAAAATCGATATGTTAGTCATTAGTGAGCTGAAATAAACTGGGATTGTCTGTTTTGAATCAGATAATCATACAGTTTATTATGCTGGGAGTGACAAATTTAAGAGATATGGCTTCATATTCATCATCAAAAAGAGTATTTCAAGGTCTTTCATTAAATACAATGCAGACTGTGATAGGATAATATTTATATGTCTATAAGGAACACCAGCTAACACTACATTATTCAAATTTATACATCAACCATTAAAGCCAATAATTATGAAATTGAGGAATTCTACCAGGTTCTTTAGTCTGCAATTGATAAAATATGCAATCAAGATGTATTGATAATTACCCTAAGAACTTGATTGAACCTCAGAATAGTGATCCTGCTTGGTCACCTTAGAGCAGGTGGTGGGCCGGCAACGTCTGGCGCATGGGGTCCCCAGCCTATCTCCTCCCTCCCTGCCTTCCTCGGATGGCGGCTGTTTATGCTGGATGTGTGGCCAGAGACG
>NW_006408602.1:8966892-8980883 GCF_000296735.1 Chrysochloris asiatica | reverse complement strand
CTATGAGTCGGTTCTGACTCGATGGCACCTGACAACAACAACAACATGTTTATGTACTGGGACTCAGTATTGCTAAGATGTCAATTCTTTATAGAT
This sequence comes from Chrysochloris asiatica, assembly GCF_000296735.1. Classification (NCBI taxonomy): domain Eukaryota; kingdom Metazoa; phylum Chordata; class Mammalia; order Afrosoricida; family Chrysochloridae; genus Chrysochloris; species Chrysochloris asiatica. The sequence goes on along the minus strand of NW_006408602.1, from coordinate 8,980,787 downwards.
TTTTTTATTTGTATGTCTATGTTGGCACTGTAGGGTAAGCACTGGGCAGCAAGATAGGTTTGAACCACAAGATTGGTGTTTCAAACTCACCAGCCACCCCTTGGAAGTGCTGTACAAAATTACTATGTGTCTGAACATATATGTGTGTGTTTCTGTATTTAGTCATTGTTTGTTGTTGTGAAGTGCCGATGAGTCGTCCCGACCCATAGCGACCCTGTATAGGGTTCACGATGAGAAGCTGGTGAGCTTGAACTGACGACCTTGCAGTTCAAACGACTTTGCAGTCTGACAGCGCCATACCAGGACTCCACTTAGTCATTATCTGCTGTCAATAATGTGGAACAAGAAGCTCATGCAGGGGTTGATCTGACCATGATTTCTATAAGTTTGGTCGTCCATCTTGGGTCTTTGTTGACTTGGATGTGCTCAGCTACCAGAGAATCCACACCTAAACCTTTAAGTTCAGTATTACTCTCTGCATTTCTAAGCATGTGTAGCACAACTTCAGCTGTCTTTTTGTGCCACCAACCCTGTGTCCAACTCTAATGTTTGGCCTGGGCACACCTACCAATGCAACCAGTGTAATGTCAGAATGGTAAACACTGCTTCTGAAAAGTGACATCTTTCAGATACTTGGTGGCTTTTCAGATGGATACGCATACCTTGATGACTTGGGCAACTTCACGGGTGTTTTAAAATGGACCCAGAGATTTTAACCTCTTGATTTGCATGATTTTGTGGGGTTTTCTGGATCAAATGAGTAGTGAACCATTTTGTGAGATTACCTTAGGCCTTTTAAAGAAAGAGCTCCAGAAACTTTTTAATGTGGCATTCTTTCAACATCAAATCGCGTAATTTACTAGTTCCCAGAATGTAGCATGGATATTAAGCATGCATGTCTTCAGTTGTTGTTAATTGCAGTTAACTTGTCCCCCATCTCATAGCGACCCCATGTAAGGCAGAGTAAAAGTGTTATGCAGAGTTTTCTTGGCTGTAAGATTTATGGAAGTAGGTCGACAGACCTTTTATTCTGGTGTGGCACTGTAAGATAAGCAATGGACTGCTAACTATAAGATTGGCAGCTGAAACCCACCAGATGTTCCTTGGAAACTGTATACAGGGCTATTGTGAGTCGGAACTGACTTGATGGCACTTAACAACAATAACAATGTGTATGTGTGTGTATATTGTTGTTGTTATTTAGTGCCGTTGGTTAGGTTGCCACCCATAGAACCTGTATAGGATTTCTGAGGAGCAGCTGCTGAGCTTGAACTGCTGACCTTGTGGTTCAAACCGAGTTTACAGTATAGCACATTAACCCACAGCGCCACACCAAGACTACACACACACACACACACACACACACACGGGCTTCAAAAAGTTAAAAAGATTCACTTTACATTTACACCCAATTTTGACGAACTTTTTGAAGCCCCCCTACTGTGCATATATTTTATGTAATTTATGGTATTGGAAATCAGAACAGTGGTTATCTGTAAGTGAAGGATGGGGGTTGAGTGGAAAGGAGATGGGGGAAACTTTCTGGAATAATGGAAATATCCTGTATCTTGAATAAGGTGGTTATAATTGCCAAAAGTCATGGAACTTCACAGCTAAGATCTATGTATTTCTATTGTATGTAAATTATACCTTATTTAATTGAAAAAAATCACTGTAGATATAGAACTTGGTTAATTGAAAGTAGCAATGAAAGTCACCCAAAATGAACTTTTATGTATTCCATTCACTACTCAATTGTTTTCTGTACTGAGTTTTTTATTGGCTCCATGTATTTTCAATAAAAAAATTCAAAGGAAACATTTTTTGAGGTAATATGGGTTTTGATATGAGTATGTGAGACACATTTTACCGAAGTGGACTCTGGAAGTAGAATGGGTGAGGTTAGGCCCACTTCTTCAGATTCACTCAGTTATACAGGTTCCCACTAGGCAGAAGAAGCACATTCCACAACTGGGCTAGCACTTCCTAAGAAACCTGTTGTTACTTGCTCTCGAGTTGGTTCTGATTCATAGTGACCCTGTATAGGGTTTCTGAGGAGTGGCTGGTGGGTTTGAACCGCAAACCTTGCAGTTTAAACTGACCTTGCTGTTCAGTGCCACACAGTGCTCCATTTGTTGTTTTTGTGATGTGCCGTGGAGTAGGTTCCAACTCATAGCGACCCTGTACAGGGTTTCCGAGGCTGTAAATCTTTACGGGAGCGGAAAGCCTCATCTTTCTTCTGCAAAACAGCTGGTAATTTCGAACTGCTGACCATGAGAATCACAGCCTGATTCGTAACCACTACGCTACCAGAGCTCCTTGTGCTCCATTTAGAGTCCTTTAATATTGTAGCCTGAGGTTTCATTTTTTTCCTGCAGTTCTTTGAGTTTGAGAAAAGCTATGTATGTTCTTCTCTTTTGGTTTTCTAACTCTGGGTCTTTGTGTATTTCATTATAACACTTTACTTTGTATTGTCAAGCTGCCCTTTGAAATTTTCTGTTTACGTTGTCATTTTTCTTTCACTTCAGCTGTTTTTGTTCAAGAGCAAGTTTCATAGTCTCTTTTGACATCTGACTTTGCCTTTTCTTTCCTTTCTATCTTTTTAAATGACCCTTTGCTTTCTTCATGTATAATACCATTGATGCCATTCCACAACTCTGATCTTCAGTCATTATTGTCAGCACATCAAATCTGTTCTGGGGATGGTTTCTAAATTTAGGTGAGAATTTAGGTCATATTTTGATTTTTTGTGACTTATTTTAATTTTCCAGTTTCAGCCTGAACTTGCATATGAGCAATTTGTGGTCTATTACACCACCTACCCCTGGCCTTGTTTTGGCTGATAATATTGAGCATCTCATCTTCTCTTCCCACAGATGTAGTGAATTTGATTCCTGTGTATTCCATCTGTGAGATCCATGAGTGTAACCACTGTTAATGTAGTTGAAAAAGGTATTTGTTTGCAATGAATAAATCATTGGTCTGATTTGAGAGTTAATTTTGTGGGAGATAAAATTTACTGAAATTTAACACGGTTTTAGTGGTATATTTAATAACCCTTAAAGTAATAAACAAATATGCATGAAATTGGGAGGTTTTGGAGCCTAAAAAGGCATGTGATTTCTGATTATCGTACAGAGAAGCTCAAGCTGGACTTAACTGGTATAATTTTCCATTTACTTTATAAATTATAATTCTTGTTGTCCCACACAATCATCTACTCAAAATTTCCCCTTCTTTACACTATAAATAACATTTCGGTTTTATTTATTTATTTTTATTCCCAGAAACCGCTTTTTTAAAAAAACATTGCTTCATTAGGTTGGTTTTCAGGACAGTGCTAGAGATTCCTGGGAAACTCAATAGTCTAATTTAAACTCTTATGTCCATTTGTTGTCTCTCTTGTCATTTTCACCTCATTATTCTCAGAATCAAGCAAATGGAAATACCCTCAATTGAACAGAAGATAAACAGTAAAACGCTGACAGTGTGCAATGGTGTTTTACTGTTAACAGCATCTGTTGTTGTCCAGTGCTTTATTCCACAGTGCCACATCAGGATTCCTAATACCTGTTACATATATGATCATGATGTATCAGTGGGAAAGCAGGACAAGTCTATTTAGGGGAAGTAATTTGAACTCTCTTCAGTTTGATAAGAAGTACAGATTATCACTTCACCCTTATTTTATCTTTTCATGTGCTACACATTGTTTCATAGTAAAAGTCCAAAAAATAAAATATGTTTTTAACCAAAAGGTTGCATAAGAGCAATTTATTGTTTTCTTTTCTTTCTTTCTGTCTTACTTTCTATTTCTCATATTCCTAATGTTCTGTTTGCCTCAATTTTTCTCCTGCCCGAGCAAGATTCTCATGTCCAAGCAAGATTCTACCTCTTCATTTTGAACTTGGTATTTGATGCTAAAGTAGGCTGTCCCTAAAGCTCTTTATATTATACTTCTACTACTCACTGAGGACCTCCCTGTTACACACCTCTGACCACACTGGCTTCACCCAGATGCTAAGATTTCCCTCAAAACACTTCAGTATGTGAGCTGCTGCTGTCTGTGCTTCTGGAGTGTGTGTTGTCAGGGATTCAGAGAGCACTACAAACATCTTGCTATGTGCTCCTCCTCAAACTTCTTCTTGATTTTGCTTTTTGAATTCACTGGTCCTTGGGTTAATTCACCACTTCTGCAACCTTATCTCCTTCAGAAGCAAGGCCCCACTCTGTTTCTACTTCTGTTTGGCATTTTTTCATCTCCTTTTATCTGAGATTTTTCCAAGCCAACTGCTGGGACCTGTTTCTCTTCTACTTACTCAGATCTAGGACTCTGCTGGATATGAACTTCCTTCTCTTTTCATCCTCTTTAACACATTGCTAATTTAACTTTAAAAAAAATAATTAAAATTTTCAAAATCTGTTTTAAAAAATTGTGCCATGCCAGTTTCTCTTTCTTTCCAAAGCTCTAGCAATTCTTTCTAGTTACATATTTAATAATAACTTTTGTATATTTGATTTCCTCTTCATTTGGAATTTCTGTAATGACAATATTTCCTCTTTTTACTTTTTCTGGCTGTTTTTGCAACTTTACCTTTGGTTCTCTCTTTTTAGTCTTATTTATCTGTTTTATTTTGCACACTTCTATATCTGGGATGAGTCTAGGTGATATTGTTATATAGGTTAGTCTCAGGTTGTTGATTCTGTGTCAAAAGAACTCCTTTTAGAGTTTTTTGTAAGGTTAGTATAGTTTTTACAAATGTTTTAATTTCTGTTTGTCTGAAAATGACATAATTTCACCACCATATTTGATGGACAGTTTTGCTGAATATATGATCATTGATTGGTAATTTCTTTCAGATATGCCATTACATTGTCTTCTAGACTGCATTGTTTCTGTTGAAAAGCCAGAGTTTAGTCTTATTGGTTCTCCTTTATGGGTAACTTTTCATTTTTACTGAACTGATCTTAGGATTCTTTTCTTGTCTTTGGCTTTGAAAAGTTTAATTATAATATACCTTGGAGATTTTCTTTTGGGTTATATCTTGTTTGGTATTCTATTTCTTGACCATCTGTATTCTCATCTCTCATGATGTTAGGGAAGTTTTCTTTCAAAACATCTTAGACAATATTCTCTATGGGTTTTTTGTCTCTTTCTGTTCTGGAATTTCTATTATAAGTTATCCATTTTGATAGTGCCTCATGTAAATCTTAGGTTTTCTTCAGATCTTTTTGTGCTTTTTCTGATATTTTCTCTAGCAGACAAATATTGAGAGATTTTTCTTCAACTTAGTAGTTTTGCTTCCATTGAGTCTATTCTACTTCTTTGTCCTTTCAGTGTATTTATTACTTCTTTCTGAAGTCTTAGTATTAATATTCTGGCTTTCTAAATGATGTTTTTGTATTTAAAAAATTATTTTGTCAATATGTTTCCTGAATTTTTCCATAGTTTTGTCTATGTTTTTCTTGATTTCATCTGGTGGTTTCTTGATCTTTCAATCCCTTGAAGTAACCTGTTAGGCTTCTTTTAAATTCCTTATCAGGTACTTTCAATATCATCCCTGGTGTTACATTTCTTACACTGTATTTTTTTATTTTTTTTTATTTTTATTGTGAATTATGTGACCGTTTACATGGGAAAACATTAGCTTTACATTCATTCTATCTTATTTCGATTCATTGCAATGATTACCATCTCCTGCATGCATCATCAAACAACCAAAGGCTACACCCCACAAGCCTGCCCCCTGGCCATCAGCACATAGCCACTCTTCTTCCCTGAGTCTAAAGTCCCCAGCCGCTCCATCTCTCCACATCATCGTCTCTGCTTCCATGTCTAGCATCACTACTTCTCTGGATGGGGTCCTGCACTTCGCTTTTCCCCCTTGATGGTTCCAGGGACCTCCACTCCTGGACTGCAAAGTCTACCACTCTCCTCCTTTTGTTATAAAATGCCTGCCTTTACCTTTCCAACCCTCACAGTCAGTCCTGATAGCAATCATTCACTGTTGAACCCCAAGAGTCTTATCCTCATCTCCTTTCATCAGCCCCATCCAGACAAATTGGAAACCACTCAGTGGAGATTCTACCTTTCCCCGCACCCTCTGGAACTAGGTTCCCTGTTGAAAGCTTGTAAGTCAGTCACTTCTTGCCTTTATAGTCCCCGTATTATGGGTAGCCAATGTCTAAGTTGCCCATTCTTGTCGATCCTGTGTACCAAGGGGATGGAAATGATTCTTGCTGTAAAGATTTGTTTCCTCCTTTGACCTACTGCATCAATAAACATAGGTCAAGTTCATAAAATTGTAGTGGATTACTCTTTTATTCCTCTTCTTTCTTCCTCTAGTCGAGTTCTGATCATCCAGCCATTGAAGCCAGGTCAAATGGGTACTATCTGCAAGTATAGGTGTTCTTGTGCATCTCCCCTCACTTCATATCAGCTGGACGTTTCACACTCTGCTCTGGTCCTCTGTGGCCATGTTCCTGCCCCTGGGTCCAAGAGTCTCCAGGTCTCATCATACTGCTGGCCATCCAGGTCTCAGTCCATATTAACAGGAGTCTATTGAACGTGGTCAGGCTTAGCCCACAGCTTCATTGCTGTTTTTCCCCACTTCTCCTTATTGGTGACCAACATGGTCAGCCGCAAGACCACATGCCTGCTTGTATATTTCCCTTGAGTTTTAGTCTTGGAAGGGGGTTTGCCTTGAGGGGACCTGACCAATTGCCTTGATGACTCCTGGGGAACAAGTTGCTTGTTCTTATAGTAGTCAATCAGACTGCTGTTATTGCTTTTTATTTTTCCTGCTGGTCTTTCTTTCAAGAAGTATCTTCTGTTCTTCTAGTCGCTTCAGGCTGGTGTGCTTGTCCTTTCAAGTGGAAATTTCTCACCTCAGAAGATTCTGGATGGGGTTAAGGATTCCACCTATGGTCTTATGCAATGCAAAGGCTCTGCAGGAAGCCTCCTTCACTGGGCAAGTTCTAACCCCAGTTTAGGTATTCCAATCAGTTATAGGCTAAAGATGGGCCTACAAGCTTTCCATTGTGATGTTTCAGGCTATTCCTTTCTCTCCCATCTCAAGTGTCTATTTTATAATAATAGGGAAGGGAAACCAAGATTCGGAGACATCTTAACATTATTTCCCCACTTTTACCCATTCAAACCATGCCTCAATCCTGGTATCTCAGAGCCCTGTTGTTCCAAGGTTGGGCTTACGTCGTTATTTACCTCTGTCCTATTTAGCCTGTGCAAACCTGCCTAACTGTTCTCTCATCTGCCTTATTTTTCCATTCTACCCCCCCCACCTTCAAGTGTATTGCACCCTGCCCCAGCACCCAAACTATCCTGTGTCTATTCTGTACACTGTGCTCCACCTTCCTTCCCTCCCTTAACCCCATCTCATAAACCCTGGTAACCAGCAAAGAATTTTGTTTCCCCTTTTAGTGTGGGTACTTTTTCTTAATCTTTTACAGTAATGGCCCTATGCAGTATTTGTCTTTTTTCTGATTTCTATTTTGGTCACTTGTTTGAGACACCTTGTCTTGTTTCTTTGTGTAAGCTGAAAGTGTTTTCTATGAGATATTGTCATATTTATATTTAGTTATGATTGTATATTAGTGTATTCTCAAGCATTCACCATCTGTCTCCTGGTGGATATAGCAGAGAATGAAAATGTGAAAACAGTTAGTTCTCTGTTCACTGTTTGTGCAGGGTAGTCTCATGTGTCTCTAGAAATAAGAAAGCTCAGCCAGGCACCCAACTCCAGGCAAAGTAGAGGTAGTGCTGGAGGGTGTGACACTGGCCACTGTCTTGACAAGGATGGGGACTGTACACTCCCTGTCTACTAACCAGAAGGGCACAGGAATGAGGGAGAACTGCACTCCCTTGCTGCCACCATTCAGCTGTGTATGGTGCCTGCGGGCCACTGTATCTACAAACTCTCATAAAAGGTCCAGATGGCTGCGCTGGTCTACACCAGCCCACCGTCTAACTGGTTTTCGTTTCTCTCCTTGCTTCTGTTTCCCATTCCAGTTGGTACTAAATACACGTCTCTAGAAATGTAGGACTGGAACTTGAAAGAGAAGCTAGGACTAGGAAAAGAATGAAACTATTTAAAGCCATGGGGTAGGTGGATGTTTTAGTTATCTAGTGTTGCTATAACAGAAATGAGTAGCTTTCACAAACAGAAATCTATTTTCTCACAGTTAGGTGGCTAGAGGTCCAAATTTAGTATGACAGCATGAGGGGAAGGTTTCCTATCTCTGTCAGCTATTGAGGAAGGTTCTTATCTCCTTGAATTTCTGCTCATTGGTGAGCTTCTTATAACTTGGAATCTGTCTTCTCCCATTTCTGCTTCTTTTCTTCCTTGTTTAATCTCTTCCTTATATCAGGCTGCGAACCGCAAGGTCAGCAGTTCGAAACTACCAGTGGCTCCACGGGAGAAAGATGAGGCTTTCTGCTCCCGTAAAGATTTACAGCCTTGGAAACCCTGTACAGGGTCGCTATGGGTCAGAACCGACTTGATGGCACTTAACAACAACAACAATATATCTCAAAAGACATTGACTCTAGACAAATGCTACACTAATCCTGTTTCATTACCATAACAAACAACCTTACTCCCAAATATTACCACAGGTATAAGGGTTAGTATTTACAGCACATATTTTGGGGGTACACAATTGAATCCATAGCAGTAGAAGACTGTGTAGTACATTAAATAGTATATCTGAGGTCAGCATGCTGGTGTTGAGTACTAGTTCTATTACAGTTTAGCTGAGGGACTTTGGGCAAATTATCCAACATATGTGAGTCTCAGTGGTCTCATTTCTCAAATGGAGTTTGCCTTAGATTATTATTCATTTTTTTTTTTTTACATTTTAGCAAAAACAAGTTTATTTCTTATCTGTAAGATTGATGAACCAGGTTGCAACCTCACCTCTAATTGTTGCTGAAAAGAAATTAGGTGCTGTTTTTAATCTATTCTGCAATAACATCATAACATCATGGCACAAGTTCATAAAAGAGCAGTATTCTTATCTGAGGAATTATTTAAAATATCCAATGACTAGCCATTCATGCAGAAATACAAAAGAATTAGGTAGAGTCTAACTAATAAAAATATTCTCTTGGTAAACTAAAAACCTTTTCTACTATAATCACAAATAATACAATAGATTTTCTTTAAATTCCATCTTAGCTAGAAAATTGTATTTTCTTAGCAAATTCTTATGGGTGGGTCAAGGTGCAGAGATAAAATACAGAGAAGTTACAGAAGTACCCAGTGGAATTCAGACTTAAGTTAAATTTCAAAGCGAAGAGCAGCTTAACAATGTGCATATCTGAATGAGATTATTTGTTTCTTGATTAATACATGAACTTTTTTCTTCCCTGCCTGATGGGTATTAGGACTCAATTTCCATTAAAATTCCTCTTCACAAGGTAAAATGCTGTACTTTAAGGAGATTACAGTAACTGAGACTAATGATGGCTTAAGCATCAAAAATTAGAATAAAGCAAGCGAATTTTAGGGTTGATGTTTCTGAGATAAAATAGAAACCTGAATGTGGATTGAACGAAGGAAAGTCAATTGGTTCCCAGATTGCCTACCTATGAGATGCTGTAATTGAAGATGTGGCATAAACGGAGACAGAAATTACAGAGTTGTAATCATATGGGTGTCTTTACAGACATCAAATTAATCCTTATTATATCAACTAAGAGAACAGGTACTATGCTCATTTAGAAGTTGAAGACTAATGTTTATGGGCTAGGCAGCATGACATTCGCAGAAGCAGTCAAGTGTCACGGCTAAGAGCTGTGCTCTGCTATTGCAAGTTCTATGTTTTAAACTCTTGCCACACAGTCTACCAGTTGCATGTCCATTGATAAATCACTTATTTGGCCTTCAATTTCATTACCTACAAAATAAAAATTATAACTGTTGTTAGTGGTTTTTAGGCTTAAACATTATGTGCCAAGTTCTGCTAATGCTGTCTGCCACAGAGTAAACAGTCAATATAGAGTCCTTTTAGTGCAATGGCTGACCAAAAGGCTGTTGGAACCCACCCTGCCTCTTCACGGGAGAAAGACCTGGAAATCTTTTGTAAAGATTGTTGTTGTTTTTATGTGCCGTGGAGGTGGTTCCGACTCATAGCGACCCTGTGCAGGGTTTCCAAGGCTTTACGGGAACAGAAAGCCTCATCTTTCTCCCGCGGAATGGCTGGTAGTTTCGAACTGCTGACCGTGAAATAAGCAGCCTGATTCATAACAACTACGCTCCCAGAGCACCTTATAAAGATTACAGTCAAGAAACTATGAAGCATTTCTACACTGTCACCGAGGGATGCTAAGTCAAACTAGACCCTAGTGTCTGACAACAATAATCATAAAAAATACGATTACTGCTACAACAAAGACAATTAACATCGTACAGTGAGGTTTTGCCACATCTTAAATGGAATCACATTTCTTCAGTCTTATGTCAGGGTTCTCATTTTGTAATTATGATCTAAAATGATAGCGGCTTATAAGGATCCCTGTGGCAGTCCATAATGTGTTCTTTATTGTTGCTGTTAAGTGCCATCAAGTTGTTTCTGACCCATAGTGATCCTGTGTAGGGTTTCCGAGGAGCAGCTGGTGAGCTTGAACCGTTGACCTTGTAGTTCAAACGGCTTTGCAGTCTGGCGCATTAATCCACGGTGCCAAAGTCTTTATTACATTCGTATTAATGAAATTACAGTGCCTTCAGTTTTTTTTTTTTTCTAGTACATAAAAACTTATTTATGACATTTCATTGACATCAGATGGAAGTTAATCAAAAGTAAGATCTTTTAAAATTAATTTTGTATTTATGAATTGATAGTGGTGGCCGACATTCACTTAGACAGGCATAGTTTGTTGAAGCACATTTCTTCTCATGAATGGACTGGATGAAAGTAAAAACTTGGGAGATTCTGCTCTGGAGTACACTAGCAAGATAAAAAATTAGTATATAACATTGTAAAATAGATAGGTAAGCAATACAGTCTATTAGTATTATAATATGGTATTATATATATTAGTATATAATATTATAAATTAGATAGGTAAGCAATATCAGACCTGTAGCCTTCTGTCTATTCTAGTACGACCCACTGCTTCAGGATTTAGTTCTACCCTCGGAAACACTCTTGTTTCTCAGCTCAATGTTTCCACATACATGATTCAAACATTCTGATTGACTTTCCCCATTTAGATCACCCATTGAATCACCTCAGCATGCATATATGTGCTGTTTTAATTTGTACTGGTTTATGTTTTAATGGAAACTCAATTTTATTCCATTTGTATAGTGTTGGTAATCAATACTTTGGAAAGTTCTTGATGTCAGGGACCATAGCTTTGATTTCTATTGCATCTCCCTGGAGTACTTGGCTTAATGCTAAGAAACATAGTGATGTTTAATGAATGTTGCTGCCTGACAAAACTTTGATTCAATTGAAAGTAGCAGTAAGACATCTGAGATTTTTCTGGGAGACAAGTAGAGACAGAGGCCAGAGGTGATCAGGTTTGAGTTTCGTCTATGTAATGGGAGTACTTTCACCAGGCAAATGTCTTGTTTTTTTCTTAAGCCTTTTCTCCATAGACTATGCTCTATGTGAATTTTCAATATCTTTTTGCATGTTCTTACAAAATTTGCCATACTTTTCATTCCAAGAAATCTGACCTTAATTGTATGGTGAAAAATACCATAATTTATGTAATGGTATTATATTTTCTTCCTAATACTTCCAACTATCAAAAGCCTTAAGATTGTCTCTATTAGCTAACTAAGCCATCCACTATAATTTAAAAAAAATGAATTCATTTTACCTTTTAATTTCTTATGACACACATCATCAAATTTTTAATAGACAATTTGATCTGCATGTAAAAATTTGAAACAAAAAATAGATTTCTTAAAAATTACAGAGCATATTTAGATTCTATATGGAGTCTTGGTGTGGCACTGTGGGTTAATGTGCTGGACTGCAAAGTTGTTTGAGCAGCAAGGTTGGTGGTTCAAGCTTACCAGCTGCTCCTCAGAAACCCTTTATAGGGTCGCTATGAGTTGGAACCAACTCAACGGCCCTTAACAACATTTAGATTTTAAATATAATTTGCTATATAACTTAGTTTAATGTGGAAACATCCTGGGAGATGTTTGTACCTAAAAAGAAGACAAAAGTATTCAGAATTTTTTCACATTTTAAGTTTTCTTGAGCTGATGTTGTAAATACTAGAGTACTAGAGGAAAAGAAAATCATATAAGCAACGTAAGGTATACTTATGATACATTATTGCAAAAAAAAAAAAAACACCCCAAAACACTATATTGTATGATTGACTTGGAAATACTCTACTCTGAAAAGTGGTCGAATGATCTTTACTCACACAAATCATGTAGGATATAAATCAGTAATTATAATACAAATATTCTTGTAGTGTATAACACTTATGGTGATATATATGTTTGTATAAATGCAGAAACACCTTCAAGATAACAATTTCTAAAAAGGATCATCAAGGAAGGAAAAAAATGAGAACAGTGGCATAAAACCCAGAACTTTACATATGGTTTGTGGTCATTGTCACCTACGGGCTAGAATGTACTAGAGAAGGATAAGAGAAGCAAAGATCATCAAAACAACACAGTCATGGAAGTAAGCTGATGTTCAGCATATAAAATACATTTGATTCTCTTACTAAGCATATCAGCAACTTGGTACGAATTAATTATTTTCCATGGGCAAATAGGTAACTCAGGTTAATGACCTTTGGAACTCAGTCCTTTCAGTTATTTATTTATTTATTTTTTGTAAGGAATGTCTTTTACTTCAAGTGCTACTGTTAATGTGCACTATTAATTAAGGTGACAATCAGATAACCATCCTTTAAACAGTTGAGAGCTTATTTGCCTCAGAAGGATTGAAGTGACTTCTTTCATTTATTTTCACCTTGCTGCTCCCAAACACCATTACTTTATGTCCATTGTTCAAGTGCTCAGAACCTCAGGTCTAATATTAAGAAGAATTTATAAGGCACTGGATTGTGTAGTCAATTTGAACCACAGGATTGGTGGTTACGCACCAGCTGCTCCTTGGAAACCCTATACAGGGCTGCTATGAGTTAGAACCAATTTGAGGGCACTTAACAACAACAAACAACAACATCAAGAAGTAGTTCCCAATAAGAGTATATTTTGAAGGAATTGGGCTGTTTCTGAAGACTACTATGGTTCTGCAATGAAACAAACCATTGAAATGCAAATATCAGGTTCTTTAATCGAAACAACTTTGTGAATTGCCAGGGTAAATTTTAGGCAATATTAGAAAAATCTTTCATATGGTTAATGCAACATTACTATGAATCAACTTCAGTGTCTGTATAAAAAAACAAACAAGCAAGATAAGCATAATTTCCACTTTTATATATACTTAAGCTGAGATGAGGAAGAAAATTACTAAGTGTCTCTTTCTCCATATTTGTGTATTATATGCAAACCTACAAAATTCATGACCAATAAGTAACATGGGCTGTGTGAATGAAAAGTAAAACTGTATAAGAATTGGTCAAGTCTATTTTTTTAAATGTTTTATTATGAATTATGTGATAGTTTACATGGGAGAACATTAGTTTTACATTCATCCTATCGTATATAGTTTCATTGCCATGGGTACAATCCCCTCCATGCATCATCAACCAATCAAAGGTTATACACTACAAGCCTGCCCTCCCTCCTGCCCCCACCCCTCCCCAGTCATCAGCACACAGCCCCTCTCCCTCTCTGGGTCCCCAACTGCTCCATCTCTCCAAGTCATCATCTCTGCCTCCATCTCAGGCATCACTGCTTCTCTGGGTAGGGTCCTGCTTTCCG
>NW_006408602.1:8949709-8966039 GCF_000296735.1 Chrysochloris asiatica | reverse complement strand
TTCCCTCACTTCCCCTTATCAGTGACAAGTGTGGTCACCAATCAGAGCATGTATTCCCATTGAGTCTTAGTCTTGGAAGGGGTTTGGTCAAGGCTATTTTTGCTGATACTGTTTTCTAATTGCCAAACTCCCGTCTGGCAAATACTTATGTATACCAACTTAACTAGGCAGGATGATGTAAGAGAAGAAAATCAGGAAAAGATTTGATCATGATTTTCTCAGCAGCCACCCTTTTGCTATTTTGAGTTTAAGATGGTTATGATTTAGAATTATTTTCAAAGCAAAAGGAAAATAAGGGCAATGCTTTGAAATTCTACTCAATATGTTGTTGGTGAAGTCCTGGTGTGGCACTTTAGAATAAGTACTGGATTTTTAACCTCAAGGTTGGTGGTTCAAATCCACTAGTCAATCCTTGGAAACTCTATATAGGATAGCTAAGAGTCAGAACTAACTAGATACCACTTAGCACCACCACCACCACCACCACCAACAACAACAACAACATGGATTATTTTTGAAAGTTATATTTAAGAAACACAAAAACCTCCAAGAAAAACAGTAACAACAACAAACACTCAAAAAACTGTACAAATTGTGAACAGAAGATCATATGGAAAAAAACAGGCCTACCAAAATATACAAGCTAGATATATCTCTATGCAGTTTACTATTGCAATGTATAACTCACAAAATGAAAACATTTACACAGGCAATTCTCAAAATGATTCCTTCAGCTACAAACCCAGACAGTCTCATTTAATTTGTCTGAGTCCCTGGGATGGGTAAAATTCTAAGTTCTCTGTGTAATTTGGTATGTATACAAAGCTTTGTACTACCAACCTTGAGAAGAGGGGAATCTTACGAGCAACAAGAAAGAAGAGCCAGGAGTGGAGCACACCCTTGGACCTTGAGATCTCTGCTCATTGATCATCCTTAATCCAGAGACAGAATAATGTACATAAATTATAATATCTAGTTTATCATGGATTCTTAAATTATGTGGCCTATATCAGTGTAGAGGTTTCCCCCTCGAATGAAGTATTTTTAATTAAGTATTTAAAACTGGGAAAGAACAAAAGGAACTTGGCTTTGATGAGAGTTTCCAGTTGCTTTGTGATTTATAAATGAGGTCATACCAGCTCAGATTCTCCTAAGGACCTTTGTGAGTTCAATAGTGATGCTCTCTCCTTTGGTTGCAATGACTAACTTTAGAAATAGCATTCTTAGTCAGAGTCACTGTGGATAAATTTGCCTAGCGTATTCAGTATTTGGTGGCAAAAAAGTAAATGCTTTGAAAAAAACACAAAAACAATGAAATGCTGTGTAAAACAGGCCACATTGTTTTTTAAAGGTCTCACATATTTATTAGCCAACGTCTTTAAATGAGGAAGAATAAAAACTAAGGAAGAAGCCAGAAGTTTTGCAAAATATGTTCAATTGATTAAATCTTGGCAAAATGGAACTTGATATGGTAGAGTGCTAGGACCTGGGTATGTTATGTGTGACTCCTTAGAGACCCAGCTTGCATGTTCTCCAGTGTCTTCTCTTGGAGTGTATCTGATTTTTTATTACCAGTTTTCATTTGAGTCCATTGGGGAATAGGACGATTCTGCTTTTGTTTCTTGGCCAGCAATCCCTTGATCCTGAAAGTCTTATGAGAAGACATAGTGAAGATGGAACGTAGCAGCACTCACACGATGGCGAAGAAAGGAAAGCCAGGCCACATTTTACTGAGGCTCCTTTAAAGCAATGATTATGGAGCCAAACAAGCTAAATAACATATGTCCCAAATCAATCAGAGACTGGACAGCCAAAAGCCCAGTGGTAGGTTAACCACATGCAAATATTGCTGAAAAGATTCCTAACATCTTTTAAAGACAGCATAATTAGCAACTTCTATTTTGTTCTTTAGCAACCCGTATGGTACTGAAGGATAAGCATTGGAGTGTGATCTACAAGGTTGGCAGTTCAAACTCACCAGTCGCTACACAGGAGAAAGATGAGGTTTTCTACTCCCATAAAGATTTACAACCTTGTGAACCTATGTAGGGTGGCTATGAGTCGGAAATGACTCAACTGCAGTGGATTATTTTGATCTTCCTTCTTCCACTCCTCATCACTCAATAGAATGGCTAAATCATAATCCAATTTTGTGGTGTATATTCCAACTGACAATGACCCTATAGGACAGAGTATAACTTCCTCATGGGGTTTCTAAGACTAAATCTTTATAGAAGCAAACAGCCAGTTGTTGTTGTTGTTTTTTTTTCCTTCCAGGGAGTAGCTGGTGGGTTTGAATGACCAAACTTTTGACCAACAGTGTCATATTTTCATTTCTGCACCACCAGAACTCCTCTATAGAAAGGTTAAACCAAAATCAAAATCACTACCATCAGGTTGATTCCAATTTAAAGCAATCCTATAGAACAGAGCAGAACTGCTCCATAGATTTTCCAAGCCTACAAATCTGTATTGGAGCAGACAGGTACATCTCTCTCCTCCAGAGCAGATGATGCGTTTGAACTGCCAACCTTTTGATTATCAGCCTAATGTTTATCCCACAGCACAACCAGGGTTCCCATAAAAAGTTGTTGTTGAGTGCCATTAAATTGATTCTGACTCATAGTGGCCCTGTATAGGGTTTTCGAGGAGCAGCTGGTGGGTATGAACTACTGACATTGTGGTTCAAACTGACTTTGCGGGATAGAATTGGAGAACAACTGTGATACAGGGATTGAAGCATAGTCTTAAGAGGGGAAATAATACTAAGATGCTTGACTGTCTTATGTATATTGGTTTCCCTTGTCTACTATTGTAAAATAGACACTTGAGTGGGATAGAAAGGAATGTCAGGAACCATGATTACAAAAAGCCTGTAAGCCTGTCTTCAGCCTATAACTGATTGGTATAACTCAAAGGGGTTCTAGAACTTGCCCAGTGAAATAGGCCTCTTGTGGAGCCTTTGCAGTGTATAGGACCTTAGGTGAAATCCTGAACTCCATCCAGAACCTTCTGAGGTGGGATATTCCCAGTAGAAAGGACAAGCAGACAACCTGGAGTAGCTTGAGCAACAGAAGATATATCTTCAAAGAAAGACCATCAAGAAAAACCCAAAAGAAAAATGGCAGTATGATTGGCTACTACAAGAATAAGCAAGTTGTTTGCCAGGAAGCCATCAAGGCAAGCAATCATTTCTCTTCAGGACAAACCCCCTCTAAGACTGAAACTCAAAGGGAACACATGAGCAGGCATGCATACTTGCTGGCAACCACATTGGTCTACTCGTGAATGGAAGGGGGGAAAGGCCGCAATGAAGAAATGGACTGAGTTCAACCACGTTCCATATACTCCCATTGACCTGGAAATGAGAGAGAGAAGAGTAAGGGCTGGTTGGTCCAAAGTGTGGTGAGACCTGGGGACACCTGAGCCCATGGACAAGGACATAGCCACAGCAGATAGTACCCATCTGACCTAGCCTCAATGGCTTGATAATCAGAACTCAACTATGGGAAGATGAAAAAAAATTTTTTTGGATAAAGGAAACAAGGGTAAATTGCCAATATTTGATGAATTTGACCTATATTCATGGCGGTAGCAGCTTAAAATACTAATAGAGAGGGAAGGAGTCTTCATATCAAGTATCAGTGCTATCCCTTCTGTATACAGGGTAGTTAGGAACGGGCAAGTTAGACATTGGCTACCTAAAATGATGGGGTGATAAAGGCACAAAGTGACTGACTTACAAGGATGGTTTCAAGAGGGAGTTTAGTTTAAGAGTGTATGGGGGAAGATAGAGTCCCCACTGTACAGTTTTCATCTTGTCTAGATCAGTCTGGTAAAAAAGGAGATGGGGATAAGATTCTTATGATTCAATAGTGAGTAATTGTTATCATGACTAATTATGACTGTCACAATAATAGAGGTAGAAATTTTGTAACAAAAAAGGGGGAGTAGTTAATCTTACAGTCCAGAAACAGAGGACCCTAGGACCATCAAGGGAGAAGAGCACAGGTGGAATGCGAGACCTTATCCAGAGAAGCAGTGACACCAGAGATGGAGGCAGAGATGGGGACATGGAGAGTGGGAGCAGCTGAGGACTGTAGACTCATGGAAAGAGAGGGACTGAGAGCTAGTGGCCAGGAGGCAGGCTTGCAGAATGTGCTCTTTGGTGGTTTAAATTCTTATATATGCCTGAGTGGTTTTTTATTTAAAAAGAGCTAAAATGAATATAGAGAAATACTGTTAACTAATGATACATGGAGGAGATTATAATCAATTTAATGAAGCAAAGTATATGATTTGTTGAATGAAACTGATGCTCTTCCCTGTAAACTTTCATTTAATTCACAATAAAAACTTAAAAAAAAAAAAGAATTGCAGAGCAAAGAGGACAGTCAAAAGAACCCCTTCCCAACCAGAAACTACCTTCATTTTCATTGTTTATTCTGCTTTTCCTATGTCAATCAATACCCATTCCATTTATTTCTCTTTAGAAAGTGGCCAATGTTTTAAGATTTTTAGATATAATGAGTGTTATTATTATAGTTCATTGTTGTTGAGTTGATTCCAACTCATGGTGACTGTAAGTGTGCAGAGTTCAACTTGTCCACAGTGTTTTCAAAAGCAGATCATCAGGCTTTATTTTCAAGGTTGCCTCTGAGTGGGTTGGAACTGCAAGCCTTTTGATTGGTAGGTAAGTACTTTACCATTTAAGGAGATCTGGTTGCATAGTGGTTACAGATTGGGCTGTGAACCACAAGGTCAGCAGTTTAAAACTACCAGCTGCTCCGTGGGAGAAAGATAAGGCTTTCTGCTCCTGGTAGGATTTACAGCCTTGAAAACCCTGTACAGGGTCACTATGAGTCGGCACCAACTCCACGGCACATAACCACCACCATGACCACTTAACCATTTACACCATCCAGGGACTCTATGATGATGATCATCATCAATATCTTTGTAATTTTTACCTTCCCCATTACATGTGCTTTAGTTTGCATATCTATAAAACATTTTAAGACATCTTTCTCCTTTGATGTATTTGTCAAATGAATGTGTTTGGAATTCTAATATGAAAAAAAGCAATCTGTTTGGCTGCTGTGATTGAATCCTACATTGAGACTTGCTCCCACGATTTCTTCTGGAATGTTGTAAAGCTTTAATATTTCACAGAGTACAGTTTATAATTCAATGGTCTAAAAATTTTTTTTTTAATAGTTGTTATCTGGTTTTCAGTTTTTATTGTTAATTGTGTCAGTTCCAACTCATAGCTACCCTATGTACACCAACATGAAACACTGCCAGTATGTACCATTCTCACAATTGTGGCTATTTTTGAGCCATTGTTGCAAACACAATGCCAATCCGTGTTGTTGAGGAGCTTTCTTTTTTTTGCTGACTCTCTATTTTGCCAAGCATGATGTGCTTCTCCATGAACTTATCCCTCCTAATAGCATGTTCAAAGTATGTGAGAGGAAGTCTTACCATCCTTGCATCTAAGGAGCATTCTGACTCTGCTTCTTGCAAGACAGATTTGTCCATTCTTCTGACAGTCCATGATACTTGTATATTCATTCATTATTCGTCAACACCATAATTCAAATGCATCAGTTCTTCTTTGCTTTTCTATATTCTTTGTCAGTTTTTCACATGCATATGATGTTTCTCTCTTCAGGATGATGTTTCTCTCCTCAGGATGCATGTAGAGAAACATCATGTGCCCTGGCCACCCCCCTTTTACCTCTCCCTTTAACTGAACACACAAAAATTATGGGAACCAATATCTCAAAATTACATCTAACAGAAATCAATAAAAATAATTAATTGATTTTTGCAATATAGCCTGGCCGTGATTATAAACTGGACAGTGACAGTCAGTGGCCAGAAAACAGCACTTTTGAGTTCCAAATTCTCAGACATTGACAACTTCTATAAAGAAATGGCAAAATGGCAGATTCCCCACGTCCAAGCCTTTTTCTTCCTCGGCTCACACCCCTCCCTTTGCTGGGCTCACCAAATTAACCTTCTCAGAAGCAATTTCCTCCTGAATCTCCCTTTGATCCTTCCAATGATCATCCTCCCACCCATTGCACCAGCCTTTGTACCTCCCCCTCCTCCTCCACCCATTGTCCTTTCCTAAAATTCTCCTCCTTTGCCACCAATCATCCAATCCTGGTACAGCACCAACTATCCTCCCCTTAAGGGAAGTATCTGGGGTCAATGGCCCTGCCCTAGTGCATGTTCCTTTCTCTATGTCCTATTTTTCCCAGATCCAAGAACACTTAGGATCCTGTTCTGAAAACCCGGTCAAGTTCCACAGAGAGTTCCTGCGGATAACCCAGTCTTTTAGTTTAACGTGGCATGATATTTATATTATTTAAATACTACCTTGGCACCAGAGTAAAGGGAACTCATATGGAAAGCAGCAGAAGCCCATACTGATGTCCTCCATGAGCAGGTCCCCACCCATCACCCTGTAGCAGCAGTTGCCCTCCCTCTGCAGAAAGCCTAATTGGAATGATCAATATGGCAGGGAAGTCACCAACAAAGGGATTACATGATTACTTATTTTATAGGAGTAATGGATTAAAAACACCCATAAGGCTGTCAATTATGATAACTTACGTGAGGTCACCCAAAGCCCCAATGAAAATCCTGCTCTTTTTCTTTCCCACCTTTCAGAGGTCATGATAAAATACACCAACATGAACCCAGAATCAAGAGAAGACCAAATTTTCCTTCATTTGCAGTTTATTCACCAGTCTGCACCCAACAATAGAAAGGAATTAAGAAAGTTAGAGGAAGGTCCTCAACCCCACAATGAAATCTTCTAAAAAGCAGTCTTAAATGTTTCTAACAACTGAGACGAGGAACAAAGGAATCCAAAAGTAAACCAAATCCACATTAAATATCAGACTTTGGTAGCGTAATGGTTATGAATCGGGCTGCGAACTGCAAGGTCAGCAGTTGGAAACTACGAGGTGTTCCACGGGAGAAAGATGAGCCTTTCTGTTCCTGTAAAGATTTATAGCCTCAGAAATCCTGTACAGGGTCGCTATGAGTCAGAACCGAACTCCATGGCACATAACCACCACCACCACCAGTGTCTGCCACCTCACATTCGCCCAAGCCCAGAGCAGGAAAAAGCACAACAGTCTCTGGAATGTGCTTTTGATGTGGGCAGACTGGACACTGGGCAAAAGCATGCCCTAACCTGAGGCCACCGACCAAACCATACCCAATATGTGGTCAATGGGGCCACTGGAAGATGGACTGCCCCCACCAGGGATGCCATCTCAGGTAAGGTTCAGTCCAGTCTTTGTCCCAACCACCATGAAAGACCCTTTATCCTTATTAGTTCTCTTCAGAAGACTAATGGTGCCCTCCTCTCCATCGCAAGTGTGCCCTCAGAAGCCAGGGTAGTCGGGACAGTATCCGGTAAGACCATCTTTCGTACTGGATACTGGGGCGAGTCTTTCAGTTCTAACAGAATATAGCAGTCCACTCCTCTCTTTCTCAGTCTCAGTAATTGGCATGAAAGGCATACCTGATGCTGCCAACCAAACACCACCCCTCAGTTGTTCCTTTGGAGATTTATCCTTCACTCATTCTCTTTTGTTGTTGTTAAGTGCCGTCGAGTCGGTTCCGACCCATAGCGACCCTGTACAGGGTTTCCGAGGGTGTAAGTCTTTACGGGAGTAGATAGCCTCATCTTTCTCCCACGGAGCGGCTGGTAGTTTCGAACCGCTGACCTTAAGGTTTGCATCCCGAGTTGTAACCACTACGCTACCAGAGCTCCTTAGTGCTCAATTCCCTGTTCCTCTCTTAGGACGTGATATCTTACACAAATTAGGAGCTGTATTACATTTTGAATTTCTAACAGACAGTCACACTCTACCTTTTACCAGACACCTGGTCCCTGTGTAAGTCCCCTTGAAGCTTGAAAATTCACCAAGTAATCCCATAATTTGGAATACTGACATCCCTGTCATTTCTCTGTCATCACCACACCCCTAAATTTTTTTTTTTTTTATTAAAGGATCCTATGTGTCAAATTGCCATCCCTCAATACCCCCTTAATCCTGAGGTTCTCCATGACCTCCAACCCATTGTTTCCCAATTCCTTGCAGCCCACATCCTCATACCTACTCATTCTCCACACAACACTCCTATTCTCCCAGTACGAAAACCTGATGGGATATATAGACTTGCCCAAGACCTCTGTTAGATTAATCAAGCTGTGTGCTCTACTTTTCTAGTAATCCCAAACCCCTACACCCTTCTGTCATTCATTCATCCCTGCACCACCCAAATCTCCTTCTCCTCACTCTCTTTACTCTTCTTCCTGTTCCAACCAACCCTTATTGTTGTTGTTATGTGCTGTGGAGTTGGTTCCGACTCACAGTGACCCTGTACAGGGTTTCCGAGGCTGTAAATCTTTACAGGAACAGAAAACCTCATATTTCTCCCGTGGAACAGCTGGAAGTTTCAAACTGCTGACCTTAAGGCTTGCAGCCCGATTCATAACCACTACGCTAGAGCTCCTTTGACCAACCCTTACCTGTCACCAATTCAACATTTAATAGACCTCTCAGCCTCCTTCCTATACTAAGCTCTACCACAACACATACATGATACATGCTGGATTTGATTAGCCTCTACCTCATCACTTTTTTCAGCCACTTGAGCTCCCTTATGAACATGGGTAGAAACCAAAGCCTCCCTAGCTTTCTCAAAACTCCAAAAGTTCCAATATTCTCCTCTAGACAGATCATTGCAAACATGCCAAAAGAAGCTGAAAACATCCTACAGGGTATCCAAACATTCATCCAACCCTTCTGATACC
Source organism: Chrysochloris asiatica (assembly GCF_000296735.1). Classification (NCBI taxonomy): domain Eukaryota; kingdom Metazoa; phylum Chordata; class Mammalia; order Afrosoricida; family Chrysochloridae; genus Chrysochloris; species Chrysochloris asiatica. Next base: position 8,957,194 of record NW_006408602.1, on the reverse strand, counting down.
CTGCAACACCCCAGTTTTCCATCAGACTCTCCTGTAGGAACTTTCAAAACCCCTTGCACACAAACCCTAAAACTCCCACCACCCACACATATAAAGTCCTATAGTGCCACAACAGGAGCCCCCAAAATTTGTAGCTTCAAACAATCCCTCTTCAACTGCTTCCCCTCAGTCATTTAACCCTAAGATTTTCTTACCCCTCTCATAATACACTACCAGTAGGATCTACAACAACCTCATAATACTGTGACTCCAGACACCCCACATCCACTGATTACCCACCATTCAACATGTGCCTCAAGGCAATAGGCTCCCAAGTCAGGAGATACTGTCACATGTTACCGATTAATAACACTCGACTGTTTGTGCATACTCAAACCCACAGGTTAGCACTAGAAGAAAGTCACAATTCCAGCCTTGCCAACTCCATCATCCTCTTACAACCCTTAGAAGCAGCCCACTTAGCAACTTCCGTGGCAGCGTGGGAAAGAGCAGCACATGTGGACAGGCCCCAACATTTTTTAACTTTCCATATGCAAGGATGTATTAACCCTCATCAAGGAGTATTTTTTCCTATGTGGGAAAAACCTTTACATTTGCCCACTTACTAATTAGTAAGGAGCTCTGGTAGCGTAATGGTTGTGAATCAGGCTGCTAACCTCAAGGTCGGCAGTTCAAAACTACCAGCTTGTTCCGCAGGAGAAAGAGGAGGCTTTCTGTTCCTGCAAAGATTTGCAGCCTTGGAAACCCTGCACAGGGTCACTATGAGTACTTAACAACAGCAAACCTGCTAATTAGACTGGTAAATGCACCGTAGCACATATATCCCCACCCATAACCTATTCTTTTGAAGATCAACCTATATTAGTCCCAATAAACACTCCCTTGAGCCAAAACACACCTGCCTTTCAACTTATCCCCCTACTTCTGTTGGCTTAGAAATCACAGCAGGCATAGAAACCAGAGCAGCAGGAATTTCAGTCTCAGCCACCCTATTCTTCTCCCTATAAGGAAATTTGGACGAAATATCTCTACAACTATCCCAAATTCAATATCAGATTGACTCCCCAGCAGGAGTAGTTCTCTAAAATCAAAGAGCCCTAGACTTACTTATAAGGAGGCACCTGCGTATTTCTCAATGAAGAATGCTGTTCTTTTGTGAACAAATCAGGAGATTAAAAGAAAAAACAGCAAGGCTGAATTCCAACAATTCTCCAAGCTTGTGGCTCACCCAAAATATCCTCCCTTGGTTATTACCCTCTTAGGAACTCTACTCATGCTTTGCCTGCAAGCTGTATTCCTGGCTTGTATAACAAATTTTTTTCCAAAGATTTCTTGCAGGCCGACTCACTGTCACTGTGAAAGATCAGGTGGCAACCGCTCTTCTGTTGCAGACTCACCCCATCTACACCCCAAAATCAGCAAGAAGCAGTCAAAGAGACACGTCTGCCCTTATCCTCTTAGTCTGGAATGAAGGACTCTGCGTCTGATCAACAAAAATGGCATTGCAGCTGCCCCCAAGTGGCACTGAATAAAGTCCTGCTAAAGCTTCTGGTCTCCAGAAAACTTAAGTCTTTATTACACCAAGAGACCCTGCCCCCGGTAGTTTCAGGTTTCAGGAAAATCTCCATAACCCTGCCCATTGGAAACTCACCAGAACTGTACCAGGACCATACCACCTTAAATACTCCAGTCTGTAAGAAACAGGTACACTCTTGGTCTCTTATGACTGAATGCCCCCAGGTTTACTCTCAATAAACCTGCCTGTTATTGAAGCCAAGTCTCTCGCCTCATCTCTTTCTTTCTTATTTCTTAACAATAATTATAGTGAAAGGATACAGCCCTGACACACACCTATCTTGGTTTCAAACCAGAGCATTGTTCTGTTCAAATGATTACCTGGTGTCTGTACAAGTTCCACATAAGCACGATTAAGTGTTCTGGAATTGTCATTCTTCAGATGTTATCCACAGTTTGTTATGATCCACACAGTTGAATGCCTTTATAGAATCAATGAAGCACAGGTAACATGTTTTAAAAAAATCTTTCTGATATTATTGGCTTTAACCAAGATCCATCTGACATCTACAATGATATCTTTAGTTCCATGTCCTCTTCTGAATCTGGTTTGAATTTCTGGCAGTTCCCTGTTGATGTACTGCTGTATTCATTTTAAAATTATCTTCAGCATAATTTTACTTGCATGTGATATTATTGATTATATATATTTTAAAATAATTTCTGTGTTTCTTGGATCAACTTTCTTTGGAATAAGAATGTATATGGATATCTCCTAGTCGATTGGTCATGTTACTGTCTTCCAAATTTCTTGCTACAGACTGGTGAGAATGTCTAGTGGTTGCTGAAACATCTCAATTGATATTCCATCATTTCTTAGAGCCTTGTTTGCAACCAAGATCTTTAGCAAAACATGGACTTCTTCCTTCAATACCACTGGTTCTTGATCATAAACTACCTCTTGAACTGTTTGCATATTGACAATTCTCGTTGGTGTAATGGCTGCATATTTGCTCCATTTTCTATTTGCTCCATTTTCTTTTGATGCTGCCTTCATTGTCTATTTATTTTGGCCATTGAATCTTTCAATATTGCAACTAGGAGTCTGGTTTTTTTTTTTTTCTTCAAGTACTTTAGCTTAAAAAATTCTTTCCCTTTGGTTTCTAACTACAATTCTTTGCACACTTCATTTTAAAACTTTAGTTTGTCCTATTGAGCTGCCCTTTGCAATTTTTGGGTTAGCTCTTTTATTTCATCATTTCTTTCTTTAATTTTAGCTACTGTACATTCAAGAGCAAATTTAAGAATTCCTTCTGACATCTATTTTGGTCTCCAAAAGATTTTCTATCTTTTTAATGACCTTTTGCTTTCTTCAAAATGTGAAGTGTATGGTGTCCTTGATGTCATCCCACAAATTGCATGGTATTAGGTGACTAGTCTTCAATGTCTGAAATATATTCTTTTGATGGATTCTAAATTTAATTGAGATAAACTTTATTTTCACATATAATGTGCTTATGTAAATAACACACAAACATAACTTGCATAGCATACATAAGAAACAAATGTGTGAAGGAGTTGTGTGGTTTGCAAAATAACCATATCACATATGCATTATTTTTGTAAAATATGTTACTCAAGGTGGAACTTTGACTGTCATAGATTTGTTTTAATTTTCTTTTGCTATAACTTGGACTTGCATATAAGCAATTTATGGCTTGTTTCACAGTTGGCCTCTGGCCTTGTTGTTGTTGTTAAGTGCTGTTGAGTCGATTCCAACCTGTAGTGATCCCGTATATGTTTCCAAGGAGTAACTGGTGAGCTTGAACTGCCAACCCTGTGGTTCAAACCAACTTTGCAGTCCAGTACATTAACCCATAACGCCACACCAGGCCTTGTTATGAGTAATGATATTGAGCTTGTCCATTATCTCTTCCCACATATATATTCTATTTGTTTTCTGTATATTCCAGCTGATGAAATCTAAATGTATAATTACTGTTAACAATATTTAAAAAAAGATGTTTGCATTAATGGAAGCCATTGTTCTTGCAAAATTCTATTATGTGATCTCTGATGTTGTTTTTATCACCAAGGCAATATTTTTTAACTATTAATGATTCTTTTTTGTTTCTGACTTTCACAGTTCAATTACTAGCAATTGTCAATGCATCTTGATTGCATGTTTGATCAGTTTCAGACTGCATAAATAGGTAAAAGTCTTTAATTTCTTCTTCTTTAACATTAGTTATTGGTGTGTACATTTGAATAGTAGTTGTATTAACTGGTCCTCCTTTTGTTGATGCATATGATTCTATCACTGACAGTGTTGTACTTCATGCTAGATCTTGAAATGTTCTTTTGACAATGTATGGGACTCCATTCCTCTTAAATTTGTCATTCCTGATGTAGTGGACAATATGATTGTCCAACTCAAAATGACTACTACCAGTCCGGAATGGCAAATTGAAGAGAAATGTCTGCCTAGGATATCAAACTTCAAGTATTCCATTTTATTTTTAACAATGTCCAATTTTCCTTGATTCGTATATCCCATGTTCCAGTTGTTAGTGGATGTTTGTTTGCAGCAGTTTCTTTTATTTTTGAGTCATATCACATCAGCAAATAAAGGTCCCAAAAGTTTAACTGACAGCCTTGGAAACCCGGTACAGGGTCGCTATGAGTCAGTACTGACTTGATGGAACCTAACAACAGCAACAGGTTAGCAAGCACTCAAAATACAATTGGGGAAGTGCTGGATTCTCAAAATAGAGCCCATTTTTGTGACATTGTTGTTGTTGTTATATGCCATGGAGTCGGTTCTGATGCATATGCACAACAAAATGCAACACTGCCTGATCCTGGACCAACCTCACAATTGTTTCTAAACTGAGGGATTCATTTTTCAGCACTACATCAGAAAATGTTCTGTTATGCATATGTTTTCACTGGCCATTTTTTCCACAAGTCTATCACCATTGGCATGTTGTGGCTAGCATCATTCATTGTATGAACATATAAATTATTTAATTTTTTATTGAGCATTATTATTTTTTCTTTATTTTATTTTAACCAACATCTAGTAAAATCTGTTTTAATGAAGTCGTTACACACATTCAGGATAGGCTAATTTATTGTGGTTGTAAAGCAATTGTTCTATCTCATCTTTAGATATTTAATTTTACTTAATTATAAATGTATATCATACTCACTGAAAATTATAGAAATTTAAAAGAAGAAAATAATAATTACTCATAATTTCAATAGGTAGACAAAAATGTTAACATTTTTTTGTGTGCATGGTTCCTCCTAAAGTTCAAGGGGACATCAAAAGTTCATGGAAAAATGGAAAATTTCCATGAACTTTCTGAAGCCCCCTCAAATTTTTTCCCAAATTCTAAAGCAACATATGTTAATTGAGAAGCCATGTTGACATAACAGTTAAATGCGCAGCTACTAACGGAAAGGTTGACAGTTGGAACCCACCTAGAGATTTCACAGGAGAAAGACCTGGCTATATAATCCCATAAAGATGGCTCCCTAGGAAACCTTTTGGGGCAGTTCTACTCTGTCACATGGCATCATTACATGTTCAAATTGAGTTAAAGGCACCTAACAGCAAAAACGTGTGCTAATTTTTGAAAACATGAATAGTAGATAAGCACATACAAAAGAAAAGAAAATGATTCCTTATCTCAAGTTCGTGAGACATTATTGTTACATTGTGGGCTCATTCTAGTCTTTCTTCTATATATCTTATTGAGCTATTATTGTATAGACAGCTTTGTATTGTGTTTTCATTACTTAGTACAATAGCATCAGAATTTCCTGATGGTATTAAGAACTCTAACTTTTATGTGTTGCACTGTAGGATACGCACTAAACTGCTAAACTCAAGCTTGGCTGTTCAAACCCTTCAGCTGCTCCACAGTGCCACATAAAGTCAACAAAAGTGATATGAGCTGATTAGATTTATTTTAGACAGCATTTTCATAAAAAAAAAAAAAAGAGAGAGAGAGAGAAAGAGAGAAAGCTTGATTAACATGAGGGCTTGAAGCTTAATTGGTTTGTTGTTGTTAGGTGCCATCAAATTGTTTTTGACTCATAGTGACCATGTGCACAACAGAACAAAACACTGTCTGGTCCTGTACCATCCTTACAGTTGTTGTTACACATGAGCCCATTGTTGCTGTCACTGTCCCAATCCATCTCATTGGGAATCTTCCTCTCTTTTCATTGACATTTCACTTTATCAAGCATATTGTCTTTCTCCAGGGACTGATCTAAACTGGTTGTTGTTGTTGTTAGGTGTCATCGAGTCAGTACCGACTCATAGCAACCTTATGCTCAGCAGAACGAAACACTGCCCGATCCTGGGCCAACCTCACTACTGTTGTCACGCTTGAGTCCATCAATGCTGCCACTTGGCCAATCCATCTCTTTGGGGTCTTCCTCTTTTTCTCTGACCCTCCATCTTACCAAACATGATATCCTTCTACAGTGACTGGTCCCTCCTGACAATTGTCCCAAGTATGAGAGACGAAGTTTGTCCACCTTGGCCTCCAAGGAGTACTCTGGCTGTACTTCTTCCAAAACAGATCTGTTGGTTCTTTTGGCAGCCGATGGCACTTTCAATATTCTCCTTCAACACCATGACTCAAAAGCATCAATTCTTCTATGGTCTTCCTTATTCACTGTCCAGCTTTCGCATGTATATGAGGTTATTGAAAATACCATGGTTTGGGTCAGGCGCACCTTAGTCCTCAAGCTGACATCTTTGCTCTACAACACTTAAAAAAGGTCTTGTGCAGCAGATTTGCCTAATGTAATGCATAGTTTGATTTCTTGACTGCTGAGCTAAACTGGTAGTTGTTTGCATATTTAACAAAATAAACTGAAATAAAAAAGCTTTTTGAATCAGCTATTGCTGGGGCCAACTACTGCATCTGACAATTGGCTATTCTCCACGACCCGCATGTAGAGATTAAATCCGAGTAGGGGCGATGGGAGATTAGAAATAAAAGGAAGAGACAAGACACAAGTGAAAATGGAGAAGTTGGGCCAGGTGGGACACAGCATTCTGATGGAGATACTGTGACACGGACCAAGGCAGCGAGTTTATTATATGTACCGCTCAAGGGGAGGTTCTGGGGGCAGGGAAAAGAATAACATCTGGTATTTTGATGCATGTAGTAAACGGGACTTTATCAGAAAACCTGTAATTTATGGTAGTTAGCTGGAACACTGATTAGGGCAGCTGGAATGTTGAACAGGCTGAGTGGAAGGACATAGCTAAATACAAGGAAAGACCTCGCAAGTTCCTATCCCGTGAGGCAGTGCTGCAAGTTCCTCAGGGGCGGGGCTTGACTGGGAAGCAGCCCGAGTTTCTGGGCCATAACTGTTCAGTTGCAATCCTTCGGTTAAACTACCCACAAGTCAGAGACCCTTGGCTCAGCTGCTCCCAGCAAGCTATAATAAAAAATATATGTTCATAAAAATTGTCAATACATGTAAAAGTATAAAGAAGATAATAAATATTATACAGGCACAATCACTGTCACCATTTTGTACCTGTCTCTAAAATATTTCTAAACACACTGGAAGGGGGAGTAACTCACTGGTTAGGGATAAACACTTGTTAATTTAGATGATGGGAAAGACAACATAAACAAGAGAGAGATGACAGAATATTGATGAAGATGGGAAGACAAAGGAAGTTCAAGAGTTAAAGCAAATAGAGGACAATTGTCTTATACCCACAATCCTGCAATAGCATTGAAATACAGGTAGATACGTGGTTAGATGGAGTCCTGGTGTGGTGCTGTAGGATAAAGCACTGGGTGGCAAGTTAAGTTTGAACTGCAAGGTTGGGGGTTCAAACCCACCACCTGTTCCTTGGAAACCCCATTCAGGGTTATATATACAAGCTGAATATCTATATATCTATGGTGTGTGAATCGGGCTGTGAGC
>NW_006408602.1:8947766-8949137 GCF_000296735.1 Chrysochloris asiatica | reverse complement strand
GCCAGACTGCAAATCTGTTTGAGCTACAATGTCAGCTGTTCAAGCTCACCAGCTGCTCCTCGGAAACCCTATACAGGGTCACTATGGGTCGGAATCAACTCGACAGCACCTAACAACAACAACATGCATGAATTGCTTTTCCTTTCTTTCTGTTGAAAACATTGCTATGATGAACATTATTTTATAGTCATTTTTGTTCATTTCTTCCTTTTCTTTGAATTTACTGGGTTAAGTTGAATTTTAGATACTGATATCTAATGTCAGATTAACCTAAAATTTTGCATTGTTAAAAAAATGTATCATCAAGTAGAATATGAGAATAAAATCGAATCTTACTTTGTGACTTTAATTGTTTTTCTTGTAAGGATAATGTTATTCTGCTCAAACAAAGCTATCAGTGTAATATAGTTCAATTATGGTTGTGATTAAATTATAAATAAATTGAAAAGAGATCAATACCTCTGTGATTTTGAATTCCCCTCGCCTCAAGAAAATTAAATGAAACGGTAAGACAAAATTGAATATAAATAAATTTAAAGTAATATAATTTTATATATTCCTGGGACATTCTCTCTGAAGAATTAATAAAAACTTATTTTAAGTCTGATATTTCATTAGGGATGTCTTGATACTTAGAAGCTTCACATATTCAAATGTGTTCATTATTGTATCATAAGGTCATCTTTAGATTTTTGTACCTGTAAGCTAATGTGTGGTCTATGGGTTAATGTGCTGACTGCAAAGTCAGTTTGGACCAAAAGGTTGGTGGTTCAAGCTCATCAACCAATCCTCGGAAATGCTACACAGGGTCTCTGTGGGTTAGAACTGACTCAATGGCACTTAACAACAACAAGGAGAAGCTAATGTTCAAGAAGTCCTGGTGTCTCTGTTTAAGTGCTTGACTAGAAACTGAAGGTTTGGCTTTTTGAACCCACTAGCTGCTCCATGGAAGAAAGATGTGACAGTTTGCCTCTGTAAAGATTTACAGCCTTGGAAATGCTATGGGGGCACTTCTACTCTAGAGTCACTGAATGAGTTAGAATCAACTGAAGGCAGAGAGTTTGGAAGCCAATGCTTTTTACCCTCAAAGATGTTAACAGAATCAACTTTGCTAACTCAAATGCTCTTTCCTTACATTAGAATAAGCTGCTTTATTCTGTGTTGTAAATGAATACCTAACAATCTCAAAGAATGGAGCCCTACTGGCATAATGGTTAAAGTGCTCAGCTGCTATCTGAAAGGTAAGGTGGCTGTGCTTCCATAGTTAACAGTCTTGGGAACCCAGTGGGACAGTTCTGCACTGTCTTCTTGGGTCTCTATGAATCAGAATCGAATCAATGGCAACACTTTTCTGTGTTTTTTAAAACTTTT
>NW_006408602.1:8945408-8947011 GCF_000296735.1 Chrysochloris asiatica | reverse complement strand
TTGTGCTGTGGGTTAATGCACTGGACTGCAAAGTTGGTTTGAACCATCAGATCGCTGGTTCAATTTCAGCAGATGCTCTTTGGAAACTGTATACAGGGTTGGAACCAACGTAAAGGCACTTTACATAACAACCACAACATAATCCTAGGTTTCTCCAGTCTCTCTTCACCAGTAGATCTGGTGTTTTTATAATTTTCTGTTTTGTACCACATTTTATTCCACTCTATCCAAGACCTTTTAATGTGATCCCTTTTGGAGCAATTGGTAGCCAGGCACCATCTAGTTCTTCTGGTCTCAGGGTAATAGTGACTGATGTTCATATGTTCTGTTAGTCCATTGGCCTAATGCTTATTTCCAAGCATCTTCAATGTTCATCACACTTTTTTACTTCTACATAGAGAGAGATCAATGGTTGCACCTTAGAGGGCCACTTTGAGCTCTTAAGATCCCTGTTTCTACTCACCAAAGTAGGATGTGCAACATTGTCATTGTGGATTATGTTATGCCAATTGCCCATGGTGTACCCCGAGACTATGGTCCTGAGCCTCCAGGTCCAGCAACTTATTCCTTCAAGGTATTTGGTAATGCCTAAGAAGTTCCCACAGTGTATTCCTGCAAAAAATTAAAGCCTCAGAAATCCTATACAGGGTTGCTATGAGTAGAAATGGACAACACGCTCCATCACATTCATGGGTATGTTCACAGCAAATGTAAATGTATACCTATATATACAGTTATTTTCTGTCAAACTCATATATTTGTGAGTTTACACACAGCCTGTGTATATGTAACCCTGCATAGGGTTTCCAAGAAGCAGGTGGTGGGTTTGAACCACCAACCTTGTTGGTCAAACGGACCTTGGAGTCCAGTGCTTTATCCTATAGCACCATATCAGGACTCCATCTATCCATGTATCTACCTGTATTTCACTGTTTCTGCAGGATTGTGTGTATAACACTATTAGCCTCTATTCATTTTAACTCTTGTGCTTCCTATATCTTCCCCTGTCTTCATCAATCTTCTGTCACCTCACTCTTGTTTTATCTTGTCTTTCTCATCATCTAAGTTAACAAGTGTCTCTCACTAGTCACTGAGTTACTCTTCTTTCCAGTTCACCCTGATCATTTCTTTTACAATTAAAGCATTTTCTTGATCTTTAACAATAGTGGTCTCACACAACATTTGTTCTTTTGTGACTAATTAATTTTATTCACCACTACTCATCTTTAGTTTGTTGTACTGTGGTAGCTTGCATGTTGCTGTGGAGCTGGAAGCTATGGCAACAGTATTTTAAATACCAGAAGGGTCGCTCATGGTGGACAGATTTCAGTGAAACTTCTAGACTAAGACAGAGTAGGAAGAAGGAGGGAAAAATTACTTCTGAATGTTTAGCCACTGAAAACCTTCTGAATAGTAGATGATCACAGTCAGATATAGTGTCTGAAGATGAAAACATTATGTATAGCAGAATATTGTAAGATATGCTACCAGAAAATGAACCCCTCAGGCTGGAAGGCATTAGAATACGACTGCCTTCTCAAATTAGAGTTGACAGTAATAGCATGAATGGAGTAAAGCTTTAAGGACCTTCATTTGCTAATGG
>NW_006408602.1:8943518-8944563 GCF_000296735.1 Chrysochloris asiatica | reverse complement strand
CCTTGATGATAGAAATTATGCTGGAGATTGCATGATAAAATTTTGCAAGACCAACTACTTATTCACAGCAAATACCTTTATTAAATAACATAAAATTTGACTACTACATATGGATCTCACCACATGGAATACACAGGAATCAAATGACCTAAATCTGCAGGAAGACACTGTGGAAAATTCAGTATCATCTGCGGGTGACTTTGGAACAGACTGTCTATTGCTTCTATGCAAGTTTGGGCTAAAGCTGAAGAAAATGAGCCAAAATATGACCTTGAATATATCCCACCTAAATTTAGAGGTCTTCTCACAAATAGATTAGACACTAATGGTGGAAGACCAGAAGAGTTGTGGAATGACATCGGGAACAACATACAGGAAGAAAGCAAAATGCAATTTAAAAGACAGGAAAGAAAGAAAAGATTATCATTGATGTCAGAATAGACTCTGAAACTTGTTCTTGAACGTTGCGAAGCTAAAGTGAATGGGAGAAATGAGGAAGTAAAAAAGCTGACCAGGAAAAATTTAAAGGGTGGCTTGAGAAGATAAAATCAAGTATCATGGTTATGTACTCTTGTTCAATTGGACCTTTAATCATAATCTAGTGTCCTTCAAGCAGACCAGCCTGGAGCAGCTAGAAAACCAGAAGATGCTTCTTGAAAGAATGACCTACAGGAAAAATACAAAACAATAAGGGCAGTCCGACGGTTACCACAAGAACGATCAAGTTGCTTGCCCAGGAGACATCAAGACAGGTGGCCGGGTCCTCTCGGTGTAAATCCTCTTCCAAGGCTAAGACACAATGGAAACACACACTCGGATTGGCGACCACACACGACACCCATAAGGGGAAGTGACCGAAGAACATCAGTGAAGTGGCCAGCTAACCCTTACACCGTCCAGCATACTACTGTGAACCCAGGTGGAGACCTGGTTGGCCAGCAGCAAGACAGGACCTGGGGACTCATGGGCTCAGAGTCAATGACACAACCACAGAGGACTAGAGTGGAGAGCAAAGTGGCCAGCTGATAAGAAGAGGGCAGACAGA
>NW_006408602.1:8933433-8942493 GCF_000296735.1 Chrysochloris asiatica | reverse complement strand
CTCTTGTAGATAGTATATTGAAGGATCCTGTTTTCTCATCTGTTCTGCTATTATCTGTTTTCTCACTAGTGGATTTAAGTCATTTATATTCAGTGTAATTACCAGCAGGTATAAATTGATTGGTGTCATTTTGTTGCATGTGTTTTTTGTAATGATACTGATTTGGCAGCGTAGTGGTTACGAATCAGCTGCGGACCTTAAGGTCAGCAGTTCGAAACTACCAGCTGTTCCACAGGAGAAAAATGAGGCTTTCTACTCCCATAAAGATTTACAGCCTCGGAAATCCTGTACAAGGTTGCTATGAATCGGTTCCGACTCCATGGCACATAACCACCTAACCACTGATTTCTTTGTACTACATAATTTTCTGTGCTGAGTTCATTTTGTTTGTAGGTTTGTTAATCATTTTCTTAGCTGCTGTTGTTTTAATGCTTCCTAGATCTTTATGGTTTTCCTCTTTTTAATTTTAATGAGGTATGTTGATTTTCTTTAAGATTACTCTGTAATTTATGAATTTCATCCCTGGTTAAAACTGTCTATTTTATCTTGACATCAACTTGAGGCTCTGTAGCTATACTAGTCTCTCTTTTTGCTTTGTCGTTGCCTTCATTATAAATATAAATCTCTGGCTCCCTGTTTCTATTCTTTTAAGTGTATTTTACTTTGGATAATTCTATATCAGGATTGAGCTTTAGGTAGTGTTTTCATGTTAATGTCAGGTTGTTATCTGCTATCCTTGGTTCTCAGTGCAAACAGCCCCCTTTAGTATCTTGTGTAAAGTTGGTCTGCTTATAATACATTTCTTTACTTTTTGTTTATCTGGAAATGCCTTAATTTCAATGTCATATTTGAGAGATGGCGCTACTGGATATAGGATTCTTGATTGACAATTTTTTTTTTCTTTCAGAGCTTTGTATATATCATCCCATTGCCTTCCATTGATTGCCTTCTTGCCTGCATGGTTTCTCTGCTGAGAAATCAGAGCTTAGTCTTATTGGTTTTCCTTAAGGTGACTTTTTCCCCCAAGCTGGTCTCAGGATTCTTTCCTTGTATTTGTTTTTGAAAAGTCTTATTCTGATATGTTTTTGTGGACTTGTTTTGATTGTATTAAGTTTCTGGCTGAACTTGCATATGAGCAATTGGTGGTCTATTCCACAGTGTGCCCTTGGCCTTTTTTGATTGATAATATGGAGCTTTTCAACCGTCTTTTCCCACAGATGTAGTCAATTTGATTTCTGTGTATTCCATCTGGTGAAGTCCATGTATACAGTCTTCTTTTATATTGTTTAAAAAATGGTATTTGCTTCAAAACGGTATTTGCAATGAAGAAGTCATGGGTCTTGGGAAAATTCTATCATGCAATCTACAGAATCATTTTTATCATCATGGCCATATTTACCAACTACTGATCTTTCCTCTTTGTTTCCAACCTCTGTATTCAAATCACCAGTAATTATCAATACATCTTGATTACATGTTTGATCATTTCAGACTGAAGACGTTAATAGAATTCTTTAATATCATTATCACTGGCTTTAGTGGTTGGCACATAAACTTGAATAATAGTGGTATTAACTCATCTTCCTTGTGTTGTTGTTAAGTGACAGTGAGTCTGTTCTAACACATAGCAACCCTTGTCTTCCATGTAGGCATATGGATGTTATCCTATTATAGAGACAGCTGAACTTCAAGATAGATCTTGAAATATTATTTTTTGATGATGAATGTGACATCTTGCCTCTTTAATTTTCATTCCTGGCATAATAAACTGTGTTATGGTCAGATTCAAAGTGGCTAATACCAGTCCATTTCAGCTCATTAATGCGTAGGATACTGATGTTTATGCATTCCATTTCATTTTTGACAATTTCTAGTTTTCCTACATTCATACTTTGCACATTCTGTGTTCTGATTATTAATGGTTGTTTACAACTGTTCTCTTCATTTGGAGTTGTGCCCTGTCAGCAAATGAAGGTCCCAAAGGCTTTAGTCCATTCACATCTTCATAATCAACTCTACTTTGAGGAGGCAGCTAGCTCTTTTCTAGTTGTATTTTTATTGCCTTCTAATATGATAGGCTCATCTTCTGACACTTTATCTGACAATATTCTGGTGCTCTTCATCATGTTTCATTATTCAGTATTCTGGTGCTGACCATGTTCCACTGCTATTCATAATATTTTCAGTTACTAAATATTCAGATGTAGTCTGTCTCTCCTTCTTCCTAGTCTGTCTTAGTCTGGCAGCTTACCTAAAACTTGCCCACCATGGGTGACAATGCTGGTATTTAAAATATTGGTGGCATAGCTTATAGAATCACAGCAATGCACAAGCCACCACAGTATGACAAACTGTCATATGAGTGAGTATTGGTATCACAATGGAGCCATCCAGGATTTTTGGGAATGAATCTTTAATGCCATTTTTCAAATAAGAATTTTAAATTCTTTACACTTTCTTGCTTTTAAAAAAGAAACCTCAGATAATTAAGAAAACAAGTGATGCAAAGCATTAGACAAATCTGTTGCAGAAGACTTCTTTAAAGGGTTTAAGAGCAAAGATGTCAGTATGAGGAGTAACATGTGCCTGACCCAAACATGGTATTTTCAGTAGCCTCGTATGCATGTGAACGTTGTTGGACAATGAGTAAGGAAGACTGTAGAAGGATTGATACATTTGAGCTATGGTGTTGGGAGGAGAATATTAAAAGTACCATGGACTTCCACAAGAACAGACCAATCTGTATTGGAAGAAATACAGCCAGAATGGTCCTTAGAAACCAGGCTGGCTAAATTTTGTCTCTCAAACTTCGGACATATTATGAGGAGGGACCAGTCCCTGGACAAGAATATTGAGCTTGGTAGAGTGGAGGGACAGTGAAAAAGAGGAAAAACCCTAGTAAGAAATGAATTGGCACAGTGGCAGCAGCATTGGGCTCAAGCATAGGAATGATTGTGAGGTTGGTACAGGACTAGGCAGTGTTTCCTTCGGTTGTGCATAAGGTCGCTATGAAGTGGAACCAGCTGGACCTCACCTAACAAAAGTTCGTCAGAACTGACTCAGCAGCACTTAAAGGCAAAAACTCCCTGATCTGCCTCCTACCCTTCTTTTTGTAAAACAGGATATATCTATCACAGAGAATTTTAGCTCATGTTTATAAACATACACAATTGAAGAGAACTAATCAGCACACCTGAAGAGTACAATTCATTTAGGGATTATTTAGCTAGAATTATTGGATTACTTTGGATGAAAGTCACTGAGAATAAATTATGACTGACTCGTCATTGTATTCATATATGAGAAAAAGTGCTTACAGGAATCCTTGTTCATGGACATTAAAAAGAAGTGTTGAATGTTATAAATTATTATAAATAATATGTTAAAAATGGAATTTCCTAATAGATAATTTATATTCATTGGGATTTTGGGGGGGTACCTAATTTGGGAAGTGTAATCATTAAATAAATCAAAAGTAAATGTAATTCTAGAGAGCATTAGAAATAGCATTTGGGTACTGTGCATGACCTTGAAACACCTGAGTCACCTTTTAATTTCAAGGCAATGAGGTTGAAGCTGAGCAGATAATTTTCTCCTAGGTAAGAAGTGTTTATTATTAGGAAACTCTCAACTATTCTGTTTTCCATTTCTACTAAGAACAAGATAATCACACATAATCTATCCATTTATTCTTCCAGAATTCTTTTGGTATAGGCTTCTAAGAAGCAAGGGACTCTAAGAGCCTCAGTATTCTATTTTTAAAAGACCAACACAAAAGGATGGAAGGAGATGAGCATTTTCTCATTTAAATGATACATAAAGAGGAAGATCTTACTCAATTCTAGATTAAAGATGTTGGTCATTTTCTTCCCATCTGCAGCACTGCTGATGGGGAGCACTGACCTCAGGCTTTCTCCTTCCCATTATCTGCAGATATGTCACTTTTCCATTTCTGAAAGAAGTGCTTAACATATTATATGAAATTACCATAGAGGTTTTGTGGTTACTATTTTTTTTTAAATTTTGGTTACTATTTTTTTTAAGTATTACATATGTATTCATGTGGTTTCAGAAAATCCTTGTATTATAGTTTTGCTGCACTTTTTAAAACTTACAACATGAATGCTTATTTATTTGAATGTATAATATACTGTGATAATGAATAAATCTTTTTAATGTGATGATTACTGATGGTCATGCAATTATCATTCGTCTCATCATTCTCTTCTATGAATATATTTGATAAAGTGTGTAGAGATTTATTTCTGTGTAGAAATAGACTATGCATTGTGCAAGTATTTATTTTGTAAATAAGGTTAAACCAGGATGAATGTTTAGAAGTATTTTATGCACTAATAGGCTTGAATAATTATTTATTAGGCCACTAATATGAAACTGGTTAACTATCAGGCTATATGTCTGCTAAATGTTTGCAAATATATCAACAAACTCTGTAGTTAATTATTATAATGCAAAAATGAATTTTAAGTACTCAAATTATAGTTTATTCAGAAGCTGTAACAGTATTTATAAATCTTGTAAAGCATCCTTACACAACATATGTTACCATAAAAAGACACACAGTGAATTGGGTTTCTGGCAACAAACCTCTGTAGTAAAAAACTCAAACCCCAGACCCAGACTGTGAGAATTTGTGCCACTTACTAATTCTGTCTGTGCCTTAGTTTTTTCACCTGTAAAATGGGGGTTAAAGTATTACCTGTGGTGCTGTACCATAAGAACTGGACTTTTAACCAAGGATTGGCAGTTTGGTTTTCTCTTTGGAAACCCTATACAGTGTTATTGTGAGTTGAAACCGACTCTACAGCACTTAACAACAGCAACAACAACCATAAAGTGTAGGAGAAGGATTAAATAAATTCATCCATGTAAAGTGTTTAACACAGAACCTGGCCCCACCATATAAGTACTGCCATGATTCTGTAAGTGAGCGTGACTGTAACAATACTTTTGGATAAGCACTAGACTTCTAACCCCAAGCTTGGCGGTACAAACCCACTAACAAGTCCTCAGAATCCCTATATAGGGTCACCCCGAGTCAGAAGGGACTCAATAGCACTTGTTGTTGTTGTTGTTGTTAAGTGCCATCGAGTCGGTTCCGACCCATAGCGACCCTGTACAGGGTTTCCGAGGGTGTAAATCTTTACGGGAGTAGAAAGCCTCATCTTTCTCCCGCGGAGCGGCTGGTAGTTTCGAACTGCTGACCTTAAGGTTCGCAGCCCGATTCGTAACCACTACGCTACTAATAGCACTTAATAATGACAAAATACAGTGATTGGCAGGCACTATGCCAGGTGCTTAACTTACACAAAAATTGAAATCCTCAAAACAACCCTTCAAGTCAAACATTATGACTATTTTATAGATGAACAAATTGAAGTTCAGAGATTAGGTAATTTGGCCAGGTTAAATTGCTGGTATCTGTCACAGTCTGAATTTAAATTTGGATCTATTTGAATCTGAACCCTGAACTCTTTCTACTAAGTCATATAGTAGTTATAACCTTTTTGTTTTTTAACATCATAACATTATTTGAAAATAGGAGGATAATTCTTCAAAGACAGAGAACATGTGGAATATAAAAGTTATCTAAATTATGCACAATAGAAAAACAAAGAAATTAATAATCCTAGGAATATTTGCCTTTTTCACCTATATTTTGAAAATAGCCATTAACATCTAAATAATTGAAAGTAAATGATCTTTCCAACCTAATACACTTGAATACTTGAATACACACACACACATGCACAAATATATTTAAATAAAAATATTTCACTGCTATTGTTTTATGACTTAATCATGCAAGCATTACAATTTAAAACAATATTGGCATATTCCCTGTCTTTGCTTTTCTGGTTACTACTTTCCACTGAAAGAAGAATTTAACTATTTAGTTGTAATCAGAGTACTATATGTAAAGCACCACCACATAGTCAGTTTAATCAATTTACTATGAAACATCAGTTTTACATATTGAAACTTTATCAGCATTATCCCCCAGAATAAGTAACTTTATTAAAAAGATAATACAACCTAAGACATACTCTTGAGGGAAATCCATATACTGCAGAAAATATGAAAAACAAATTAAATATGCTCTAAATCTTACCTCAGCGTAGCACTCACCATGAATATTTTGATGCCAATATTTCCAGTCATCTCTGTGTTGTTAAATTGTATGCACACAGACATAAAGAGTTTTTACACCAATGGAACCATACTACCTATTGAATCTTGTAGAGTTTTCATTATCAGCATTTGTAAATAGGCCTTATTGCTCTTTATTGGTTGAATAGTATTTATCTAGTTTTCGTTATTGATAAAAAAAAAAAAAAATTACTGTACTGAACATCAGGCAGTAGAATCATCTGAAGTTCCAAATGCACTTGATTGAATGTAATCACCTTATAATATTTGTATATTTAGCTAATTTCATTTATAGTTCCAGGGCAGAAGTCTACATTAGTATGGCAGATCACTATGAAGAAATTCATCTTAATTCAACTTTGAGGCTCTTTCCCTTCCACTTTGCCTCAAGTGTCCTCCTTCTTAAGACACAAATTGAAGCTGAGACTGTTACCTTTTCTGTGTTTCATAGTTTCTCTTGGGTTAGTACACTGCTTTCCAAGGTAGAATCAAGGCATGAAAATCCGCTGTAGGCTTGATTACACATACCTGATTATCTCATTATCAGGGAGAGAGAAAGGAGGAGAAGGAATGGAGAAGCAAGGTGTGCCTAAATTAGCAGAATCATAACTTTAGAGATCCTCAAATATCTCAATTTTTAAATGAGAAAATGCAAGTCCAAAAGGCTAAGTGCCTTGCTCAAAAGTACCTAGTTGGTTTGTGGCAGAGGTAGTGTAAGAAAGATCACCTGAATTCTCATCTTTCAACTACTGTTTATTATAATACCAAGACCATTTCTGAATTTTGTTCTTCCTCATCCATTTCTCAGGAGGACTAGGTTATAGAAAAGAGATATAAACAAAACAGATATAAAGAGTAAGGGTACAGTCCTAAGTTTCATTCTGTTATTGAGAGTAGAAGGAACCCTGGTAGTGCAGTGGTCAAGTGCTTGGCTGCTAACTGAAAGGTTTAAAGGTAGGAGGTTCAAACTCACCAGTCTCACTGCAAAAGAAAAGACGGGGTGATCTTCTGTAAAGACTACAGTGTAGGAAACCTTGTGGAGACTGTCTATTCTGTAGAATCAATCTCAGTTGGAATCAACTTCACACAACAGGTAGCAATAATAACAGTAGTTTTTATATGTCAAATTAAATGTTTTGAAATATTTACTGGAAACTGCTAGCCTTTGTCAGGCAGTTCTTTTGAACAGGAGATCAACTTCAAAGGAAAATAAAATTATTTGAGTGTTTTCCAATACTAAACATTGGGTTTAATAAGGAGATGCTGTGTTTATTTTGTTATTATATATAAATGTCAGTAACTCAGCGTAATAAAAGAATGGCAACACTATTAGTCTTATTAAATAGTATTTCTGATAAGAAATTATGTTTGGGCTCCTATGCAAAGCAGAAAAAATAGTTTACATTGTTAGAAAAGAAAATTACATCATCACAAAACATAAAAAAATCAATCCTCAAGACGAATGCCTTTAAGTGGGGAAATATTTATGAATGTATATGGTTCAGTTACTATGTGGGGTTTGTTAAGAGAAATGTAGTTGGATAGCATAGTACAGAAAGGAATTAAGCCATTACAGTAGACTATTGGAGCTACTGAATTGGCTGCATAGTTAATATGGCAATGGTAAATATATCACTCATCTTCATTTTATTTCAAAATGGGATATCATTTCAAAAAATAGATGGTGATTTTGCTTTACTTATTTGACAACATATTTCTCCATTAAGCACTTTGGGCTCCCCATAGAGTATCTGTGAACATTAAAAATTTCTAACAGTTACTACTACGTTTAAGATAAGGTCTTTAAGGTTTAACTTCTATGCAAGCAATTAGACTCCATTAAAAGAAAAACATGGATTTTTATTTTAACCTTTGGGGGCATTTTGTGAACATTCATTAAAGCACAAAAAGTTATTTATGTATTATATAAAACAATTGCTATAGCACTGAATTCTATCTAAGGCTAGTCTTTACTAAATGCTGTTTTATAGGCTTTGTTGTTAACTTGTTAAGTGCCGTGAGTCGGTTCTGACTCATAATGACCCTGTATAGAGTTTCCAAGAAGCAGCTGGTAGGTTTGAACTGCCAACCTTATGGTTCGAAGTCCAGTGCTGATACAACAGTGCCACACCAGGAGGCTTTAGATATTGAATTATTTCATTATAAGGGGCTTTAATTAAAGCAAGATAACATTACAGACTCTAAGGAGAGTCCTATATCAGGGTTACAATATAAGATATTCAGGTATATATATAAATATTAACAAATTATGTAAAAACATACATGCTTATGCATTTATTTACAAGGAAACCATGGTTGCTTAGAGCATAGTGATAAGTAATCAAAAGCTACCAGTTAAATCCATGCCTGGATTGTTCATAAGGGGGACCAGGGAATGAATTTGTACATATTTATTCATTTTCCTAGTAAATTTTAAATCAACATCAAGTATTAGCAACAACAGAAATTATGCTGAGAATAGGTCAGTGACTATCAAAGGAAAGTTAATTCCTATATACCCTGGAGACAATTTTTCTAAAAGTATTACCTTTGAATATTTATAATGAAGAAAGCTGATCTGCATATATATATGTTGTTGTTGTTGTTGTTATATGCCGTGGAGTTGGTTCTGACTCATAGCGACCCGTACAGGGTTTTTGAGGCTGTAAATCTTTATGGGAGCAGAAAGCCTCATCTATCTATCTATCTATCTATCTATCTATCTATCTATCTATCTATCTATCTATCTATGTGTATGTAATATTTTATTGTGAATTATGTGATAGTTTACAGGGAGAACATTAGTTTTACATTCATCCTATAGTATATCATTTCATAACCAAAGGGTATACCCTGCAAGCCTGTCTCCTCCGGTCGTCAGCACACAGC
>NW_006408602.1:8928777-8932203 GCF_000296735.1 Chrysochloris asiatica | reverse complement strand
CTTCCAGTGTCAATTTTATAATGGTATTCAATGGAAATCAAGATTCAAAAGACAGCCAAGTATTTTAACATTATTTTTCCCCTTTTCCCCATTCCAACCATGCCTCAATCCCTGTATCCCAGAGCCCTGTTGTTACAAGGTTGTGCATATATCATTATATACCTCTGTCCCACTTAGCTCATGCAAACCTGTCTAATTGTTTTCCTGTCCACTTTGTTCTTCCATTCCCTTTCCCCTTCTTGTATATTGCCCCCCTCCCTAGCACCGAAACTATCCTGTGTCTATTCCCTGCCCTGTGCTCCATCTTACCCTGCTTCACCTCCCCCTCCCCCCATATTCCAGTAATCAGCAAAGAACCTGCCCCTCCTCTTTAGTATGGGTCCTTTTTCTTAGTCTTTTATAGTAGTGCCCTTATGCAGTATTTCTCCTTTTGTGACTGACTAATTTCACTCAGCATAATGTCCTCAAGGTTCATACATGTTATGCTGTGGCTTTCAGCTTCCTTGTTATTTTTCAAGGTAGCATAATATTCCATTATGTGTATGTACCATAGTTTGTTTATCCATTCTTCAGTTGATGGGCACTTTGTCTATCTCCATCTTTTTGCTATTGTAAATTGCACATATACTTTTGTTTCAGACTTTTGAACCTGCTGTTTCTATTGATAATGAAATTATATAACTAATGATTGACCAAAACCATTTTTCATACTGCATATTCATTCATTCAACAGACTTTTCAACAACTTGTTTAGTGTCAGGTGCTTTGGTGTATACTAAGGGGTCCTGCCAGCTGTGGTGCTGTAGTATAAGCACTAGACTGCTAGCCACAAGGTCAGTGGCTCAAACCCACCAGCTACTCTTTGGAAATCCTATACAGGGTTGCTATAAGTTACAACTGATTTGATATCACTTAACAACAACAAGAAGAAACTGTTGAGCAAATGAGATATGGTGCTTACTCTTTTGGAACTTACATTGTTAAGACTGGGTTTTATTACTGGATTAAACATACCTCATGAGCCCATTACTTTGTACAAATACTTTATAAATGGTTGCTCAGCACAAAACTTCTATATTAAAAGGCCTACAGAGTCCTGGTGCATTGCTGTAGGATAAGCACTAGGCCAAAATGTCAGTTTGAACTACAAAGTTGGTGGTTCAAACTTACCAGCTGCTCCTCAGAATCCTTATACAGAACTACTATGAGTTGAAATTGATTCAATGGCACTTAACAAACAACAAGAAGGGTTATTATCTCTTTCAGTCAGATGAGCAGGTAGCTGTCTTCCAAAAGACCTATTGTAAGAGATCCATATTTCTGATCATTTCAAAGAAAGGTGACCCAACAGAATTCAGAAATTATCAAACAATATTATTACTATCACACTTAAGTAAACTATCGTTGAAGTTAATTCAAAAACAGATGTAGCAGCACATCCACAGGGAGCTGTCAGAAAATCAAGCTGGATTTAGAACAGGAAATGGAATGAGGGATATCATTACTGAAGTCAGATGGGTCTTGGATAAAAAAGAATACCAGAAAGATGTTTACTTATGTTTTATTGACTGTAAAGGCATTCAATGATGTGAATAATAATGAACTATGGATAACATTGTGAAGAATCGGAATTCCATAACAATTCTTTGTGCTTATGTGGAACCAACACATAGATTAAGAATCAATCACTGAAACACACGGAGATACAAAATGGTTTAAAATATATGACCTTGCAGTTAGCAGCCCATGCTTAGCCCACTGTGCCACTAGAGAGCCAGTTAAAGAATAAGATAAGCACGGGGCTGTTAAATTAACCTTTAGGTTCACAGTTCATACCCACCATCAGTTCCATGGAAAAAAGATGAGACTTCCTAATTCCATAAAAATTTATAGCCACAAAGTCACTTCAGAATCAACTCAATGGCAGTGAATGAATTTGTGATAAAGTGAATAATAACTCCAGGGAGAAATAGCCTCCTCAGTAAAATCAACATATAAGATCAAAAGAGCAACCTTTTCACAAAACCAAGGTCAGAATGCAGGAAGAGGCAGAAAAGAAGGGCAAATGGAAAAGGGGAACCCAAGGAAGAAATGGGAAGAATACTATTACATAGTGGGGATTACAACCAATGTCATGAAGAAAATGTGTATAAATTGTTGAATGGGGAACTAATTTGCTATGTAAACTTTCACCCAATAAAAATAATAATAAAAAATTACAAAACAAATTGTAAATTTTAGTTTCAGTTTGATGTCTGTTCTTAGGTGCCATTGTGCCTTTCCTAAGGAACAGAGCAAAACACTGCCTGGTTATGCACCATCCTAAAGATTCTTGTTATGTTTGAACTCATTTTTGCTGCCATTGTGTCAATTCATCTTGTTGGACATCTTCCTTTTTTCACTGACTCTTCAACTTTACCAAACATTTTCCACCACAGACAGGTCCCTCTTGATATTATGTCCAAAATAAGAGAGACGAATTTTTACCATCCTTGGTACTTTCAAGATGAAGTCTTTGACAACTTCAAGCTTTTCTCCATTTATCATCATGTTATGTATTCATCCAGTTGTGAGGATTTTTTTCTTTATATTGAGGTGCAATCCATACCGAAGACTGTAGTCTTAGGTCAGTATTTCAAATCCTCTAATTACAGCAAACAAGGTTGTGCAACTACATATCACAGGTTGTTAATGAGTTTTCCTCTAAGCCTAATGTCATGTTCTTCATATAATCCAGTTTCTCGGATTATTTGCTCAACATACAGATCGAGTACATATGGTGAAAGGATACAACTCTGGAGTACACCCTTTCTGACTTTTAAACAGTTCAGTATCTCTTTGTTCTGTTCTAATGACTGCCTCTTAGTCTTAAGGTTCCTTAAGAGCACAATTATGTGTTTTAGAATGCTCATTCTTCACAATGTTATTCATAGTTATGATCCACATAGTTAAATGCCTCTCCATAGTCAATAAAGCACAAGTATACTTATTTATGATATTCGGACTTTCACCCAAGATCCAAATATCAATCTCTTTCAATTGGTTGGTCAGGGTCAGGTTGTTGTTGTGTTGTGAAGTGCCGTCAAGTCAGTTCCGACCCATAGCGACCCTGTATAGGGTTTCTGAGGAACAGCTGGTGAGCTTGAACCATTGACCTTGCAGTTCAAACAGCTTTGCAATCTGGCACATTAACCCACAGCACCACACCTTTAAATTTCATGGCATGCACAAATGAGCACCTTCAGCATTGTATCAATTTGCTGAAACATTTTAATTTGTATTCTGTCAATTCTTGGAGTTTTGTGTTTCACCAATGCCTTTTACCAGTGTAGCTTGGACTTCTACCTTCAGTACTACTGGTTTTTGATCATATGTTACCTCTTGAAATGGTTGAACATCAACCAATTTTTTTTTTTTTTCTTTTTG
>NW_006408602.1:8923999-8928412 GCF_000296735.1 Chrysochloris asiatica | reverse complement strand
ATATGTCTGAAGTATGAGAGACAAAGTCTTACTGCTCTGCCTTCTAAGGAGCATTCTAGCTGTATTTCTTCCAAGACTGATTTGTTTGTTCTTCTGGCAGTTCATGATATTTTCAATATTCTTCTCTAATATGATAATTCAAACTCATAGTGACCCTAGATAGGGTTTCTGAGGCTGCAAATCTCTATGGGAGTAGAAAGCCTCATCTTTCTCCTGATGGAGCAACTGGTGAGCTTGAACTTCCAACCTTGTGGTTATTAGTCCAGTGCTTATCCTACAGCAACACCAGTGCTCTTTAGTTTGTCTATGTTGTTGTTGGTGGTGTTAAGTGCCATCGAGTTGGTTGTGACTCACAGCGACCCTGTATAGTGTTTCTGAGGAACAGCTGGTAAGTTTGATCTGTCAACCTTGCATATCAAGCAGACCTTGCAGTCCAATGCTTATCCTACACTATGTTGTTGTTGATAAGTACTGTGGAGTCAATTCTGACTCATAGTGAGTCTGCACAGGGTTTCCGAGGCTGCGAATCTTTATGGGAACAGAAAGCCTCATCTTTCTTCCGCGGAACAGCTGGTAGTTTTGAATTGTTGGCCTCGCGGCTCGCAGCCTGATTTGTAACCACTATGCTACCAGAGCTCCTTACTATAGAATCCTTCAATATTGGTTTCGGTTTGAGAAATGCTGAGTGTGTTTGCCACTTTTGGTTTCCTAACTCCAGGTCTTCTCACATTTCATTATAATTCTTTACTTTATCGTTTCATGCTGCCCTTTGAAATTTTTTATTCAGCTCTTTTGCGTCATCATTTTTTCCTTTCAGTTTAGCTATTCTACATTCTTGAGCAAATTTTAGAGTCGCTTCTTACATACACTTTGGTCTTTTCTTTATTTCCTGTCTTTTACAATGATATTTTGCTTTTTTCATGTTTGGTGTTTTTGATGTCGTCTCACAACTCTTCTGGTTTTCGGTCGTCAATGTCTAATGCATAAAATCTGTCTTGAGATAACATCTAAATTCAGAAGGGAACTACTGAAGGTCATATTTTAGGTTTAATGGACTTGTTTCAATTTTCTTCAGTTTCAGCTCCTGTACTTGCATAGGAGCAATTGATGGTCTTACCCACAGTTAGTCCATGCCCTTGTTTTGGCTGTTGGTATTGAGCATCTCCACCAAATGTTTCCACAGATGTGGTCAATTTGATTCCTGTATATTCCATCTGGGGAATTGATGATGTTGTTGTTGTAATTGCTGTCGATTGAGTTCAGACTCATAGCTACCCTGTATAGAGTTTCTGGGGAGTGGCTGGTAGGTTTGAACTGACAACCATGAAGTTAGCAGTCCAGTGCTTGTCTACAGTGTCACACCAGGACTCATTAATGATGATGATGTTTTTGTTGTTAAGTGCTGTTGAGTCGGTTCTGACTCATAGTGACATTGTATAAGGTTTCCAAGTAGCAGTTATAGGTTTGAACTGCCAACCTTATAGTTAGATGTCCAGTGCTTATGATGATTGTTGTTGTTGTGAGGCACCATCGAGTTGGTACCAACTCATAGCAACTCAGCACAACAGAATGAAACATTGCTCAATCCTGGGCCAACCTCACAATTGTTGCCACGCTTAATCCCATTGATGCTGCCATTTTGCCAATCCATCTTGCTGGGGGTCTTCTTCTTTTGCTCTGACCCTCCACCTTACCAAACATGATATCCTTCTCCAGTGACTGGTCCCTTCTGACAACATGTCCAAAGTATGAGAGACGAAGTTTGGCCATCCTGACCTTCAAGAAGCACTCTGGCTGCACTTCTTCCAACACAGATCTGTTTGTTCTTTTGGCAGCCATTGCACTTTCAATATTCTCCTCCAATACCATAATCAAAAGCATCAGTTCTTCTACGGTCTTCCTTAGTCACTGTCCATATTTTGAATTCATATGAGGTGATTGAAAATACCGTGGTTTAGGTCAGGCGCACCTTAGTCCTCAAGCTGACGTCTTTGCTCTTCAACACTTTAAAAAGGCTTATGATGATAATTAATTTATGATGATAAATTAAAAATACTCAAAAATACATTTGAAAATACAATGTTGTTAGTTGCCATTGAGTTGATTCTGATTCATGCTAATCCCATTTGTCACGGAGTACAACTGCTCCATAGGGCTTTTCTGACTATAATCTTAACAGAAGCAGATAGGCTTTTTCTTCCATTGTCCCAGTGGGTGGATTTGAATCACCAACTTTAAGGTTAGCAGTTGAGTGCAAACTGTGTGTGCCACCTAGGGACTGAGGATTATGTAAAACGTACAAATAAAATATTTAAATTTCTTGTGGTACATTCAAATGAATTTCAACTTCCATTGTGCCTTTTTTTTCTTTTTCACCCAAAATTTCAAAATAACAATTAAGTTTGAGTTGCAAAATGCAAATGAATGTCTACCCTGTAGCTAGCTTGGATGCCTGATAGCTGGGCAAAAGTCACCAACAGACAGAAGTATTGGCTATATGGGGAGACAGAAATTAAGAATCAGGCTTGGAACTGCATCAGCCAGAAGTTTCTCTGCTCATCTCATGAAAATTCAACAAATTTGTGGGCTGTGTTTCTGCAGCATGAACTCTTTCTGTAGGCCTTTTTTTGTTGTTGTTGTTAAACTTTTTATTGTGAATTGAGTGAAGGTTAACTGTCAAGATAATCAGTTTTACTTTCAACCAATCATACATTTTGTTTCATCTCAATAATTACAATACCTTCCCTGCAACAACAGTTATCATACTTCCTCCCTGTGACTTCCCTTTTTCATCTTAATTTTCACAAATCGACTAAAATATTTGATGTACACATACAAAACAAAAATAGATATTCATTTAAATGTCCAAAGGGTATATTTTGCAAGCCAGCCTCCTGCCTGCAGGCACACTGCCTTTCTTAGTCCAGAGGCCTAGAGTTCACAGCTGCTCTATCTCTCAATGCCACTGTCTCTACCTCCTTCTCTGCTCTCTCCACTTTTCTAGATAGGATCTTACGCTCCACTCATGTTCTTCCTTCTTGACGGTCCTGGGTTCGTCTGTTCCTGCAATGAAAGATTAACTGGCCCGTCTCTTTTACACATCTTCTATAATTACAGATGGCTTACACCAATTCTTAAGAACAATAGCAGGGGTCTTGGGTAGAGTTATTGGAGCTTTCTGGAGGTGAGATACGATGAAGCCCCTAATTAAGACCCCAGGCCCTCTTTGTGTCCTAGAACAAACACAGAAACTCTTTTGGGTTGGTGAACATCTGACTCTGCATGCCAGGCTCAGACAGGACAGTTAGATATTTGGTCAATGGTAGTAGAGTAATCCATTATGGAGTCCAATTAACTCATGATTTTACCCATGAAGTATAAAAGTTAATGTTGTTATTGTTGTTAAGTGTCATTGAATTGGTTCTGACTCATAGTGTTTCTGTATAGGGTTTCTAAGGAGTAGCTGGTGGATTTGAACTGCCAACCTTGTGGTTCATAGTCCAGTGCTGATCCTACAGCATCACATCAGGAGTCTATAAAAATCAATAAACTCCCCAAATAGCATCAGTCCAGGAAATAGTCCAGAAAGAAGAATCACATTCAAACTGCAGCACGATGCGAGACAAAGTCATTTCAGGGTCTCTGTCTGTAGGCCTTTTGAGCAAGACAAGTAGTATTGTATTGTGCCTCAAGGTGCTGAAGTAGACATCTTGGTAATAGACCACCTCCCTGGGGATGCTCATCAAGCAAAATAATGAAAACTTCTTAGATATTATCAAATATCTTAAGGCAATGAGTTTCTGGGCCTGTGATACTCAGGACCATAGTCTCAGGGGGACACCATGGTCAACTAGTATAACACAGTCCACCAAGTCAATGTTCTACTTTGTACTTTGGTGAGTAGTGTCTGGGATCTAGAAAGCTTATGAATGGTCATCTAAGGTATAGCTATTAGTCTCTCCATGTGTAGAAGAAAGACTGATAAGAATTGAAATTAATTAGTCCAGTGGACTAATGGAACATGTGAACACCAGTCTCCAAGATTCTGAAATCAGTATTAGATAGTGGCCAGCTACCAATACCAACTGCTCTGAAAGGGATCACATTAGAAGATCCAGGTAAAGTGGGAAAAAATTCAAAATTATTTAAATAAATAGATAAAGACCAGCCTTTCTAGTCTGAAAGAGGCTGGAGGAACCTGGAACTATGGGCCTCAAACACCTTTCAGGTCTAGAAAGGAACTCCCCCTCATGACACAATTTTCAGCCAACCAGTGGATGGGTATATTAAGGGGACAACACAGGTAACATATGCTCACCATGTAATGGTCATTTGAAATCGAAAGAGCAACTTTTTCCTAAGGACAAATTTGAGAAGAGATGAGAAGATGAATGGAATAAAAATCGGAATTAC
>NW_006408602.1:8922100-8922684 GCF_000296735.1 Chrysochloris asiatica | reverse complement strand
CAGAATACCTAACCAAGGAGGCTCAGGGGATGATCCCAGATCTCTGAACCATATATAAAGGAATACTTGGAAGGTTGGAAGGCTCACAGCTGGGGGAATTTGTGGCAGAATCAAAAAATCTATTGCTTTCTAGTCTGGGACACTTGGCTGCTCCAGGAGCCACCATCTTGGATGAGACCATGCGGGGGAAGGATCGGAGTGGCCACAAACGCCTGGCAGAACCGCTGAGATAAAGGTGTGGACATTCTTTTCTTTTGGTATCTGTTCATTGGTCCCTTGCTTTCTGAGTACCTCCGTTCTGGTGACTATAAGGGTGCTTGAGCTACTGGGCACCCCAGCCCCACCCTCGGAGGGTTCTACTACATATGCGCACAGATCTCCTCGAAATTTAAAGACACAGTTTCCAATTAAAACCAAACGGCCAAAGCTGGCCCTGAACTGTTTCCAACTAGAAAAAAGGCCTGAACGGGGATTGTGGAGTGGGACAATCAGACAAAAAAGGAAATAGGCCGAAAATTAAATCCTAAGTTACGTCAAAATGACCAACAGTGGTATCTTGAAACTTCTCAGGAAGAAGAGTGAAA
>NW_006408602.1:8912300-8918340 GCF_000296735.1 Chrysochloris asiatica | reverse complement strand
TGTTACTAAAGAAAGAAGTACAAGCAGCACTGAAACAAGGTGAAAAACAAGACTTCAGGAATTGAAGACATACAAATTTTAATCTTTCAATAAACTGATGAGACACTGGAGGCAATCATTTATTTATGTCAACAAAATGGGAAGACTGCTACTTTGTCAATCAATAGGAAGAGATCCATATCTATGGCCATTCCAAAGATAGGTGGCTCAATGGGATGTGGAAATCATCATTAATATCACATGCAAATTTTGCTAAAGATAATTTTTAAATGGCTGCAATAGTATATTGACAGGGAGCTTCCAGAAATTAAAGCCAGACTGAGAAGAAGTCATGGAACTAGAGATATCATTGATGACGTCAGATGCATCTAGACTGAAAGTAGAGACTATCAGAATGATGTGCTTTATTGATGATGTACAGGCTTTCAACTTTGTGGAATAATGCTATGAAAAATGGATATTCCAGAATATTTAGTTGTGCTCATGAGGAGCCTATACATGGACCAAGAAGCAGTTGTTATAATAGAACAAGGGAATACTGAAATGGCTTAAGTTTGGCAAAGATGTGCAACAGGGCTGTGTTCTTTCACCATACTTAACTCAATTTGTATACTTCTCAGATAATCTGAGAAACTGGATTATATGAAGAACATGGCATTAGCATTGAAGAAAGACTCATTAACAACCTATAACATGCAGATAATACAACCTTGCTTACTAGAAGTGAAGAGGAATTAAAATATTTAGTGATGTAGATCAAAGACTTCAGCCTTCAGTATGGAAAGTACTTCAATGTAAAGAAAATAGAAATCCTCACAACTGGACCAATGAAAAGAGTAATGATAAAAGGAGAAACGATTGACATTGTCAAAGACTTCATTTTGCTTGGATCCACTATCAGCACTTGTGGAAGTAGCAGCCAAGAAGTCAAATGATGTATTGCATTAGGCTGGAATGCTGATTGAAAGCCAGGATGGCCATACTTCATCAAGGCATCATTCTTAGTAAAGTGGAGGGTCAGAGAAAAAAAAGGAAAAACCCTAATGAAAGTTTGGCACAGTGAAGCAGCAATGGGCTTCAAGCATAACAACAATTGCGAGGATGGCACAGGACCAGGCAGTGTTTCATTCTATTGTGCATATGGTCACTATTAGTCAGAAATCACTCAACAGTACCTACTAACAACAGCAGCAGCAGCAGATTTGCACAGTGCAATACATCCTTCACTTTCTTGACCACTGCTTCCATAGGCATTGACTGTGGATCCAAGCGTATGCAATAGAGAAGAATATTGAAAGTACTATACTTGGTGTGAATGAGAAGGGTCCTCCAGAATGACATTATAAGTGTAGATTTGGTACTTGCCAACCTTCATAACATTGTGAGCTATGTCCTGACTGCACATGAGTTCTGTCAGACGTTGCAGTGAACTGCAGAACCCTAAGATGTTGGGGAGAATACTTAGGGGAAAAGTAGTGGTTGATGTCAAGGATTATGAAGTGGTATAGCACTTTAGAAAAGTTAGACATCTGGGATATCTGTAACCTCCACCTCATAAGGACCAGTTTGTGCTGACTCTTCTAAAATAAATTATTCTTGCAGGGTGCTAAACCTTGGGAATACCAAGAAAACTTAAGTATGATTATTGAGGAGTTCACAGTCTAAGAAAAGAACAATGTGTGCAAAAAACTAATTGTAGTTTAATGTCATAAATATGATGAATGAAGGGACAGGTTTTGAATTTACTGAAGGGAATAATTATCTTTCTCTGGAGAGTTAAAAGAAAATATACACAGAGAAGAAATATTTGATCTGGATCTAGAAGGATGAGTAGGAATTTCACAGAGCAGCCCTTGACTTTATTCTACCAAAAGGAGATTTCTGTAGTGCTTGGAGATTGTAAATTTTTTTTAAGTTCCTAAAGGTGTCAACAGACATTTAAAACATAACTTTTAAATGTAATGGCATAACTTGATGTAATTTTAATTATATGACAATAAGCATATAATGATGGTAATAATTTCAAATCAATTTTAAAAAAGAAATCATTCAGTTTGAGTTTGATTAGGAAAAAATGGGAATGAGAATCTTCCTCCACTGAACAATGGAACTGGCTCTCAAAACCTAAGGATGTTAAAGAAGTCTAAAAAATAGCAACCACTTGCCCGTGAAAAACAAACATCCAGTACATTCTCAAAATTAAGGCTCTGCCTACTATTATGGTGGGGGAAAGGCGAAGGAAGGTCATTAGAGAGAGCCTACATTTGATTCTTTGAATGTAAGGACTAGAGTCCATGATGTGGTTACAGAATGCTAGGCATTCTTTCATGATTTCTTTAAGACTAATTCAGGACCTGATGTGGCACTACAGGACAAGCACTGGACTGCAAGGTTGGCAGTTCAAACCCACTAACCACTCACTGGAAACACTTAACAAAAAGACATATACCTGTGATAACTACTCAGAATGCAGAAATGGTCCACAGAAGGATGTCTTACATTTTCTGAGACACTAAGCCAGGGAGTTCTGGTGTGGTGCTATAGGATAAGCATTGGGCTGTTAACCACAGAGTCTTCAGTTTAAACCCACCAGCCCCTTCTCAGAAACCCTATACAGGGTCACTATGAGTGGGAACAGACTCAATGAAATTTACCAGCAAACCTGGCAGACATCGCGGGGGCAGGTTAACCTTGCTCTACATGGATTGGTTCTATTATGGTCATAGAAATATATTCCATCTTGACTCATTATTTCCAAAATAACTTTCTGGCTTTCAAACAACCCATTGTTAAAGCTCACTTTCATAGAACATCAACTACTGGAATAGTGATGATAGTTAATCTAGAAAGTTAAGAGTAGAATGTGCCGTGGCTCCAGAGTATCTTCCAGCATTAGAAGGAGTGTTATTATAGCCTTTACTTGCCAGAAATGTCTCCTGGCTGCATTCAGATTCTGGAGACAAACATTTATGAGACATCTGACACGTCTTTTCTTTCTTTCTTTTTTTGTAAGTCTCCCCAGGGAACGAATTCCTCAATGTCCAGTAAGTAACCATTTCATGAACAGATGAGTGTAAACTTAGCATACTCTATTCCTAAATGCAATTTAATATCGACTTCATTAATAATCAAACTGCATTATGCCTTTAAATGTTAAGAAAAGAAATAACTCAGTCATCATAATTAAACACTTCCCCATTTCCTACTGTGTCCTTAAAAGCGATGTGGGGGGATATTCTTGAATTGAGATACTAGAAAATTCTAGCAAATACAAGTAACTAAGCATAAATTTTGGATTGCTTTGTGGTGCTGTGGGATAGTGCACTGGACTGCAAGGTCAGTTTGAACAGCAAGGTCGGCAGTTCAAATTCACCAGTTGCTCCTCAGAAATCCTATACAGGATCACTATGAGTTGGAACTGACCCAATGGTACTTAACAACAACAACATGCATAATTTTTATGTTAGGTAGTGGTATTTTTTAAGTTTTCAAAAAGTGTATGCTTCGTGTCCTGCAGAAATAGCTCTTTGGCTAATACTAGGACACCTAAGAATGAATCCCAGAAACCTTGGTAACTGACACTTGCATGGGTTCCAAAGAAATAAATGTATTCAGCACAAGCAGAAAGTAATGGAAAGCTAGAGTGATGGAAAGCTCAAAGTGATAGACAAGGAATTTATTCAGGGCCAACTATGCTACTCAATATATATTTGTTGTTGTTAAGTGCCATTGAGTCAGTTCCAACTCATAGCCACCCTGTACAGGGTTTCTCAGGCTTTAAATCTTCATGGGAGTAGAAAGCCTCATCTTCCTCCTGCAATACACATTACACACTGTAATTCTGAAATTAATAAGGTGCCCTAGTCCCTGAGTAGTGGTATCTACCAGGAATATAGAGTTAGAACAGAATGTCTTGGGTGGCGTTGGTCAAGGTTATGTGTCGTGGAGTCGGTTCTCAATCATATAGACCTTGTACAGGGTTTCGAGGCTTTCTTTAATGCAATATTGTTTTTAAGTGCCTTCAAGCCAGTTCCAACCCAAAGCAACTCTGTGTAGGGTTTCCAAAGAGTGGCTGGTGAGCTTGAACTGCCAACCTTGCAGTCCAGCATATTAACCCTCAGCGGCACACCAGATTGGGCTCTAAGGGGGCATTTAAGTTTCCAAAATTATAATTGGCAATTGTGTGTCTACTAGTGAGATATTTTAGAAAGATATGTCTTAGTTTTAGTTTGGAAGTTTTGCAATACCAGTGACATACCTTCCAGTATCACAGCACTATGAAAGCCACAGTACAATAAACTGACAAATGAGTGGTGATCATGAAGAGTCTGTATATAGACCAAGAGGCAGGTGTTGAAACAGAAAAAGGGGATACTGAGTAGTTTAAAACCAGAAAAGATGTATGCCAAAGGTTTATCCTTTTACCTTACTTATTCAATCTGTATGCTAAACAACTAATCCAAGAAGTTAGACAATGTGAAAAAGAATGGGGCATTAGAATTGAAGGCAGGCTCATTAACAACCCGTAATATGAAGATGAAACAACCTTGCTTATTGAAAGCAGTGAGGATTTAAAACACTTACTTATGAAGGACAAGAGACTATAGCCTTCAGTATGAACTACACAAAAATCCTCACAACTAGATCAAGAAGCAATATCATGATAAATGGAAAAAAAAGATTGAAGTTGTCAAAGACTTCATTTTACTTGGACCAACAATCAACACATAGGGAAGAAGTTGGTGGTGGTTGTTGTGTCCTGAAGTCGGTATAGGGTTTCCAAGATTGTCAATCTTTTTTTTACTTTTTACTGTGGATTGAATGAAGATTTACAGACAAGAACATCAGCTTTGCATTCAACAAATCATACATTTGTTTCATCTCAATTATTACAATGTCTTCCATACGACAGTTTCCCACCTCCCTGTGGTTCCTATTTCCATTCCACCCACTTTCCCATTCCTCTCAATTCTGCCCTTGCTTTTGAATGATTTAGCATTCCATTGTGAGTATACCTTGCTACTGTTGTTGTCCCCCACTATACGCCTATCTACTGCTTGGTTGAAAATTGGGCCACGATGGTGAGCTCCTTTCTACCTGACCTAAAGGGATGTCTAGGGCCATAATCTTAATGGGAACAGAA
Organism: Chrysochloris asiatica; assembly: GCF_000296735.1. Classification (NCBI taxonomy): domain Eukaryota; kingdom Metazoa; phylum Chordata; class Mammalia; order Afrosoricida; family Chrysochloridae; genus Chrysochloris; species Chrysochloris asiatica. Next base: position 8,913,197 of record NW_006408602.1, on the reverse strand, counting down.
AGCCTCATCTTTCTCCCAAGAAGTGACTAATTAATTCGAACTGCTGATCTTGAGATTAGCAGCCCAGCTCGTAATCCGCTACACTACCAGGACAACAGTCATGAAGAAATCAAATCCATGTTCCACCACATTCATAGTTGTGTTTGCAGGAAAGGTAACTATCCACGCACAAATACTCTTTCAAACTCATAAATTTGTGTAATATATAAATGCATATATTCCACTCTACCTCCCTTACCTATTCGGCCTATGTCTGAGATCATCTATCTATGCACAGAACACTATTGTTCCAAGGTTTTGTTTATATATCACTATTGCCTGTATCCCTTTTAGCCCATGTGTACCACCCTGTGTCTTTACCTATCTTCATCATGCTTCTGCCATCCTCCCTCTTGTTGTATACTGCCCTCCCTGCCACCCGAGATAACATGTATCTGTCCTGGTGTGGCACTGTGGGTTAATGTATTGGACAGCAAAGTTGGTTTGAACTACAAGGTCGTTGGTTCAAGCTCACCAGCCACTCCTTGGAAACCCTATACAGTGTTGTTATGAGCCAGAACCGACTTGACAGCACTTAACAACAACGACAGTGTAGGAGCTCTGGTAGCATAGTGGTTACAAGTCGGACTGCTAATCTCATGGTAGGATAAGCATTGCACTGCTAACCACAGGGTCAGCAGTTCAAACCCATCAGCTGCTCCTTGGAAACCCTTAACAGGGTCTCTATGAGTGAAAAAGTTAATCCATGGCACTAAACAACAACAACAACAACAACAAAACAATTATTGCCCAAGAGAGCCCCAATGGTTTGTAGGATTAACACTGAACTGTTAACCCCAAGGTCAGCAGTTCAAACCTCTTAGTTCCACTGGAGAAAGATGAGTATTTTCTATTCCT
>NW_006408602.1:8905931-8911065 GCF_000296735.1 Chrysochloris asiatica | reverse complement strand
TTTTTTTTTTTAACAATTTTGCATCATTTATATACCTGTCTTCTCTTTTGGATTGTTCTTCAAAATAAATTGTGAGGAGTGGGATTAATATATAGAAAGGATATAAGCTTTTTTTTTTTTTTGGTATGTGATTCCTGCTACATTGCATTCTAAATGGGTTGTATAAATGTCAGTTTACCATATCCTATCATGTGTAAGTATTATCAGCATTTAAAAATTGTGTTAGTTGTTTATAGGGGCTCTACAATGATGTTTTGATTTGCATTTTTGAATATTTGAGATGTTATTTTATCAATTTGGTTATGTGGAAATAATAATAATCTGTTGTTGTTGTTGTGTGATGTCAAGTAGGTTCTGACCCATAGCAACCCTGTATAGGGTTTCAAAGGAGCAGTTAGTGAGCTTGAACCACTAATCTTGAAGTTCAAACTGACTTTGCAGTCCAGCGCATTAACCCACAGCGCTACACCAGGACTCCTAATAATCCTGTAGGTATTACTATTTGTAACTTTTTTGTTTTGTGGTGCTCTTAAATTGTAAGACTTCTGTACATACCTATTACTTTGCTAAAAATTTGTTCACAATTACCTAATATTATTTTTAACTAGTAACTTTCACGTATACAATGTACTTTCTCACTATCATTATTACTTTTAACTAGGCGTTAACAATTGACATTGAAGTGCTTCTTTTCCTTGTTAGAAACTTCAATTTTAATGAAAATTAGAGTATAACTTCTCTCTAATAAAGATAGAATTTGATTTGGGGTTGGATAATTTAGGAAATAATTGCAAAATACATAAAATTAGAATATTTTGAACTCTGTCCTACCACTTATATAAAATATATCAAATTCATAGATAATTTTATCTTTACCGGCAGTTTTCATCTTTTTAAATCACTTTGGATTGCTAATCATTCTAACCCTATACTTTTATATTTATAATTCTAGTCATGAAATAGTCAGAATCAATGAAAGCTCTTTATTCCAATACCCCCTAAACAAAGAACAATGCATCTATGTAAAATGGAGAGGAAAAAAGCAGAAAATCAAAAAGTGTTGTGCAAAAAATCCTCAAGTTACACATTTGAATTCTTAAAGGATTTTTCTTCATTTGGGGGATATTCTTACTTGACAAACAATGTATTCAAGTGTTATTTTGTCTGAGATTTCTCAGAGAATGCTTTAAGCATTTGATACTCCTGCACATATTCCTCCATTGACTTTTCAGAGCTTCCAGAAACATCAAATCCAATCAGAGGATGTTCAAAACCATATTTGCTTGCTACTGCAACTGGTACAGTGAACTAATTTTTTTGAGGTGATTGGCCCCTAACCTGAATTTCTCTTCAGCTGCCTCCATCTAATGGAGTTAGAGTCTTTCCCATTGCTGTGAGGTTAATAGCATTTTCAGATTCTAATCTAGTCTCTGGAAAATTGTCTTTTTAAAAAATTAATCAATAATACTCATTTTTACATCAGTATGTCAAACAAGGCAGAGCCTACCACACTAGGCATTTTTGCTACTAACTGACTCATCCAATAGATATTCCTACATGACAAAAGTCAATAAACTTGCCATGCTTGCAGCATTGCCATTTGTTCATGCTTTTAATTCACTCACGTATTAAACCTACCCAGGAAGACTCGCTCGGCAAAAACATTAAATTCCCTTGAAGCAAATATTTTCAGGAAAAGGTCTTAAATACATTTTCATGTCTGAATTCTGGCATATTCTCCTTAGGGATAGTGGACAAATGCTCTCTGAAGACAATTTATGAATAAGGCCACAAAATAAATAACCAATTAAAGTATTTATTTCTAAAGTGGCCCAAAGGCCACATCAAAGCAGGTCTATTTATATAACAAATGGGGAAGACTTGTTTGGAGGGTCAAATTAGATAATCATATAGACGTATAAAGACCAATGCCAGACACATAATAAATAGTTGATACTAATAATGAATTACTTCAATTATATCAAAGAACATATTATTGGGACCAATATAATTGGGCCTCATATTTTAATTGAGACTGTAGTTAAGGGCAATATTAAGCATTACTGTTTCTATTGTTATTCCCACTATGGTAATGTTGAGTACTAAGTGGAAATGGAAATGCAAGCAGGAATAAAAACCAGTTACTGTTGATTGGATTTCAACTCCTGGTGACCCCTTGCATATCAGTGTAGAAGTGGGTTTTCAAAGATTGTGATCTTTCCAAAAGAAGTTTGCTGGCAAACTTTTTTTCTGAGACATCTCTGGATTGATTCAAACTGCCAACCTTTGGTTAGTAACTATATTCTTAACTATTTGTACCATCCAGGAGCTCCTAACCTATGAATAGGTTGTTTGTTTTAGCAAACGAGAACCAAATTGACCAGAAATGGAGTAAATTACTAAAATACAGTCAAATCTGTAAGAACTGAAACTCAACAGGCCAGCCTTATTTTTCCAAATCACAACTTTTTCGCCTTTGACTGGGTGCAATCTTAGCATCTTTTCTATCATTTATTTTCATTAAAATATTTGAGTTTTTCTTATTTGACATGTTTCTGTCTTACACAGGTTCCAACTTTTGAAGGTTCTACTGTACTTATGTGAGGAAGAGTCTTCTTGAAACTGGCTATAAAGCAGATTTTTAGTTTAATTAAATTGACATTGAACTCTTATTTAGGGAGAAGATACTATAGTGGTTGTGGTGGTTATGTGCTGTGGAGTCGGTTCCGACTCATAGCGACCTCATCTTTTTTCCCTCATCTAGCTGGTAGTTTCGAACTGCTGACCATGAGGTTAGTAGCCCGATCCTTAATCACTACACTACCAGAGAATATACTATAGCTGTGCAAAATGTAACTTTTACTCCTGTCTGTAAGGGATTGTAATAGTGCATGGGAGACAGGAATGTAAATTAGTTCTATTACAGCATAATAAATGCATTGATACAGAAGAGGATCTAACCACAATTTGTAAGGTCAGAAAAGACTGCTTGGAGGGTTATCCACACTGGGCTTTGAAAGATGCAAAAGTTAGGAAGGATTTTTATGACCCAGGGAACAGTGTGCAATAGCTTAGATATGGCTGGTATTGAGTGCTGTTGAGTCAGTTCTGATTCATAGTGACCCTGCATAGGGTTTCTGAGGAGTGACTGATGGGTTTGAATCATCAACCTTGCAGTTAGTAGTCCTGTTAACCACACCAGATACTTGGGAGAAAATTGTGATAGTGGCAGTGGTGTAAGATGGCATGAGTGAAGAGAGATGAAGATGTAATACTAATTAGAGGCCAGATTTTGAAAGGTGGAAACAGATTTTGAACTTAATTTCAAGGTCAATGAAGAGACATGGAAAGGTTTTAAACAAGTGGTAGGCATGATCATACTTAATGTTTACAAAGAAGATCTAATTCTGCATTGTGAAGAAGAAATTCTACAGAGATGAGAATGCAGATAGAATTTTGTATTTTTTAATTTTGTGGTGCAGTCAATTACTTAATATGGCCCTTCCATCCACAATCCTCCAGGGAGCTCTGGTAGTGTAGTGGTTACCAATTGGGCTGCTCACCTCAAGGTTAGCAGTTTGAAACTACCAGCTGTTCCGCAGGAGAAAGAAGAGGCTTTCTGCTCACATAAAGATTTATAGCCTTGGAAACCCTGTACAGGGTCGCTATGAATCGGAACCGACTCCACGGCACATTACAGTCACAGCCCTCCATTTTGTGATGTATTGTAAATCCTGCCCTCTATGACTATGGTGATAATCCCATTTTGGAGTTAATTGTCTGTTATGTTAATGAGGTAGGATTAAATTGGGATATATCTTGAGCCCCTGTTTTAATAAAGGGTGTGACTCAAGTCACCACCCTTAATTTTTTTGAGGTGTGGACTGCAAATTAGTAGTTATCTTCAATATCTGTCTTAAAATAACTCACTTATATTTAAAACTGTTCCCTTATGACCAAACTACTAGCTTCCTGGAGTCCTGTTGTGGCACTGTAGGATAAGCACTAGACTGCTAATTTAGCTAGGTTTTTGGCTCAAACCCACCAGTTGCTCCTCAGAAACACTATACCTGTTGCTATGAGTTGAAAACAAGGACACTTAGCAACAGTTTCCTGCTTAATTAAGAAAAACAAAAGACTGGGGCTGAAGAACTGACTGAGACGAACTCTAGCCTACCTAATATACACGGTATGTTTTTGGACATGGGCAAAACACCATCTTTGTAGCTTCTGACTGAGGCTGTACGGAAGACTAGTGCTGACTAGATGCCAGTTACTGCCCTAAAGAACCTCTGGCCCTGGACTCAGGAAGCCTTCTTGATGATATGAGTCCTGGGTGCTCTTTCTTTTTTTGCTTTTGGCTCTATAGCTGCACTGAGCAAACTATGGAAAAATTCATTCTTTTGCTCTGGTCCCTGTATCTCCGTCTGACTTCTGGTTCTTAGGACTTGCTCCTATACCTTGATCTGATTTGCCAGCTTCTGCAACCTTGTAGTCAACAGCCCAATTTCTTGTGAGTGAGAAAAATCCTTCAGAAAGACATCTGAATTGAGGATTTGGGACTTTCCAGCTTCCATACTATGTGAGCATTTCATTGACAGCTCATGAGTTCTGAAGTAGAAATGGCAACTGGTTCGATTCTAGCAATGAGAAGTTTGGATCTTTTCACTGGGGTGGTCTTCTATGTCAATTGTTGAATATAAATTATATTGACAATAGGTAGATTTCTAAGATCATTTAAATATTTTCCCTTTAGGAACAGCTGTATGTTTTATGCTCCATGCTTAAATAGAGTACTTTAAATATAGCCATGTACTGCAAAAGGCTATTTGGGTAACATCCAACCACATATGCCTCTGCTTCTCACTCATCAATGACTTTGTTATCTGTTATCTATCACATTTGTGATAATTGTTGTCATAGCAACCCTGGGTTGGGTTTCCAAGGAGTGGCTGGTGGGTTTGAACCTTGTGGTTAGCTGTCCAGTTCTTATCCTACATTGCCACACCACAACTCTGTATGATAATAGTAATAAAAAACCAAAAACACTGCCCAACTATTCTGTGCCTTAATGATGTACTGTTGAGGACCTGCCTCAACATGGGAGTTTGGTTCACGAAGTAGGGAGATCTGG